>NW_014577087.1:428602-438062 GCF_000485595.1 Priapulus caudatus
GCCCTGTGCTGACTCGACGTGAGGCGGGAACGAGACGGGCCGACACCTGAGGGACTCCGCCTGGCGTAGTTCCCTAACACCCGCTGCGCAGACCCTACACAATAACGAGCGGACCGCGCCCGCAAGCATCATACAGTCATGGCAGTGGGGGGGGATAATGTGTCAAAATTCTAAACGTTCCAATTGAAGTCGATTGTCATGTTTTAATTTGCAACCCGCAATTTAAATCCATTCCAAGACGCTTCAAGTGATGCCGATGCATTATGTATTACATTGAAACAAGGCCTCCCAATTTAATTCATGCAAACAACGTCAATTGATCGACTTAGATTGTGGTTATGACTTGAACAGCGTCAAGTTTAATGCCATAATCAACGTTCTAAACGTTGATCATCGATAGATGTTCCAATTGACCAGTCAATAAATTATCATTCAAGACGTTAATTGATCATAAGTTGATTGTTCAACTTGAACAATCAATTAACATATCAAAGCATTCCAACTTGACAGATATCACAATCCCATTTATCATTCAATCAGATCTCACTTGAACCCGATGATCAATTTAATCATTCAACATTCAATTGAACACATAATTTAATCATTTCAAAACATTTCAATTAACATCAATTTAATCATTCAAATCATTCAATTGAGCAATTGAATGAATGAATTCCAAATTGAATCAACGTGAGATAGGCGACTTGATATCATGGAATCGTGAGCAATCGCCGAGGACTCGTATATAGCCAAACTTAAACCCCCATGGCGCAGAGATTAAGAGCACATGACGGAAAACGTGGGTAGGACGTAGGGGGGGGGGGGGGTGGTGTGCTTAAGGAAACGTGCAATCGGCAACGGTTCCGCAGCATACAGTGTGTGTACCTTCGTTTACTGCTGTACCCGCGTGTCGTGCGTGCTACCTCGCCGCGTGTACGGTGCGTGTACCCGCGGTGTACGGTGCGTGTACCCGGCGTGTACTGCGTGTACATCCGCTGTGTACGGTTAGTGTTACTGCGTGAGCGCCGCCTGTGTACCCGCCTGACCGTTCGTTACCTCGTCGCCGTTGTAACTGCGTGTACGTTGCGGTGTGCAGTGCGTCGCACGTGCGTTTACCCATCCTGTACTCGGTACATGCTGACGGAGCGTGTACCCGCGTTCTACGTGCGTGTACCCGCGGTACGTCGCCGTGCTCCCGCGCGTTTACGTGCGCGACGTCGTCGCCACGTGCGGTACGTGCGTGCACACCCCCGTGCGTGTACTCCGCGGTGCACTGCGTGCACCTGCGCCCCCCCCCGTTGTCTCTTGTTGGCGCTCTTGGTGTACCGCGTGTTACGTCGCCGTGCTACCCGCGTGTACTGCGTGTACCGCGCGTGTACGTGGCGTGTACCCTCGGTGTACGCCTGCGCGTACGTGCGTGCACGGTGCGTAGTACGTGGCGTGCACGTGCGTGTACTCTGGCTGTGCACTGCATGCACTTCCGCGTGTACCGTGCTTGATTGAGCTCTCGTGTACGTGCGTGTACCGCCGGCGTCGTACGTGTCGTGTAAACCCTGCGTGTACGGTGCGTGTACGACCCGCTGTACGTGCGATGTTACGCCGCGTTAGTACGTGCCGTACGTGCGTGCACGTGCTGTACGGTGCTTACACGTCGCGTGTCCCGCGTGCACGTGCCTTGCCACCCGCGCGTGTACATTGCCCCTTGTGTACTTCGAGCGCTGTACGTGCCCGTGTAACAGGGGGACCGCGTACTACTGAACTGTACCCCGCGTGTACGTGCGGACGCCGCGGTACGTGCGCGTATTCGTGTACGTCGTGATTACGTGCGTGCATCGTGCGTCGTTACCCGCGCACGTGCGTCAGCTGATCCGCGTGTCACGTGCGTGCACCCGCGTGTAACTTGCTTGTGTACTCGCGTGTCGTGCGTGTTACCGCTGTACGTGGCCAGCACCGTGGGCGCGGTACACCGCACGTACACGCGCGTACATGCGGTAAAGCGGGAGATACACGGCCCGCACACCCCCCACAGAGACCATATAACACACGCACCTACACGCAGGTACCCGCAGATACACGCACAAGTACACGCGGTAGCACCAGGTCACGTTCACCTACGCGGCCTGCTCGTAGGCGCCGGCAAACGGGAAATACACCACTATCACGCACGTACACGCGGCGTACTACTCACGATTACACCGGGTAACGCCAGGTACATCGCACCCGTGCATCCCGGTACCGCACGTACACGCGGGTACACCACGTAACACGCGGTAACACAACATTAGCTGGAAACGTTGCCGATGCGTTTCTTTAGCCAACGTCCGTCTACCACGTTTCTCCGTCATTCTCTTATCTCTGGCGCATTGGTTCATTTTGGCGATATACAGCCTCGGCGCCATTGCTCCATTCCATATTCAATACGCCTATTACATTGATTCAATTTGGCAATTCCATCTCATTCAATTTGCTCAATGAATGTTTGAATGATTAAATTATTGTTTCAATTGAATGTTTGAATGATTAAATTGATTGTTCATTGAATGTCTGACATGAATTAAATTGACTTGTTCAATTGAATTTTGAAAATGATTAAATTGATTGTTCAATTGAATGTTTGAATGAATTAAATTGATTTTCCAATTGAATGTTGAATGATCTAAATTGATTGTTCAATTGAACAATCATTGATCAATTGCAACCGTTTGAATATATAAATACTGTTCAAATGAAACAATCAAGTCGAATCCAATTGACACAATGCATCGAATAATTGAATGTTAATGATAAATTGACTGTTCAATTTGACAATGCAATTCGATATATATTGTGAATGTTGAATAGATTAAATTGACAGTTCAATTTGAAAGCAACTCAATCCGATCAATTGAACAATCAATCGAATAATGAATTTTGAATGATTAAATTGCCTGTTCAATTAACAATCAATCGATCAATCTGAACAATCAATCGAATAATGAATTTTAATGATTAAATTGACTGTTCAATTGAACCCATCAATCGAAATGTTTGAACGATTAAATTGACTGTTCCATTGAAACGTTTGAATTTTGACACACTAAGTTCCCTCCCATATCATCAGCTGAGCAGCTAGCATCAACTCGTTGCGTAACGTTCAGGAAAGATGATGAGCAGATATCCAGCGCGAAGAACACACCAGCAATTCCGAGATCTGCTCAAATCACAATTTCACCAAGCCGTGTAGGCATCGTAACACATTCACCCCGTGGCAAACGCCCCCCACCCCACACCACACGCACGCACCGCACGCACGCAACGCACGGCACACGCACGCACGCACGCACCACGCACACACACACACAACACACCACACACAAAGAGCGAGCGAGCACACACACCTCACACACGCTGCGCACACACATACACACAGCACAACGCCACACATGCTACATGGCATAGCATGTCTGGCTTATGCGCCTCATAAACTACAATATGACTCAGATTTGACATTTATTGCCCGTGGCACAAATGTGCAGGGAAGACGTTCGCCACGAGGAGTTGTATATTACGCTACACAGGGGTACCATGTACGCCTTCGCTAGCCACCCAACTAGTATGGAGTTACACTTCCAATTAGATGGCTCGTACTAAGTTATTCAAGTCATTACACGTTTTTAAATAAATGCGTTTTTGTTTCAAGTATGTTTTCTAGACACCCTCTTTTGATTACTATTACGGTTGTTTGCACCGAAACAGTAGTACTAAGTAGCATTTCAAGGTAAGCGACCACGCAGAGTAGATTTCTCCCCCCACTTAAAAACCAACATTCGCAAGGTTATGCAATTACGTAAGATTCGGAACCGACAGATTACAGCGATTTAGGAAGTAACTTTACTATCAGTATAATACCTTAAAGGCTCACAATGACGCATTCCCAAACCTAATTTCTCCAAGTACTAACTGCAGCAAATATTCGTGTCAATCGCATAATCACAGCTACCTTAATGACAAAATAAATCTAGTGCTCCCCATTTCACTGCGCGTTTGGCTTAAAACCCCAAGAAAAGTGAGAAAAAATGGCCTGGCATTCTGGCGCAAACGTTTCCAAACAATATAGCCTCGAAGTGGTGACGTGACGTCACATGTTTTTATCTTTGCTGCGTCCGTACCGCTGTACCGCAGCACCGCTGCACGGTTGCTTGGGGATTGGGGAAACTGTCAACAACATCGGAGAATTTCAACAACATTGGAGGTATTTTCAAAATACCTTTTATAAGACAACGTACAGTGAAATGAGAGGAACTAGAGTTTATTTTGTCATAAGGTAGTGTGATTATGCATGCCACGAAGTATTTGCTAGTCTAGTACTGGAGAAATTAGTGTTTGGATGCGCATTGTGAGCCTTTAATATTGTTATTAATAATAAAATTATCATTGCACGTCTCTATGGCAACCGCAAACACTTTTCGTAAGAACGAGAATGTTCCGTGCATTTCTAATCAAACTGTCACGTTTGATAAATGCTATTCATTTCGTTTCACAACAGCAGCGGCAGTACGACGGACGGCGGATGGAGCCACGGCTAAATTAAATATGCTGTCACACATCTGCTGGGACACGTTTAAAATTGAATCCGATGAACTCATCAATAAACAATCACTTCATCAACGGATGAATACGAAGTAAGCGAGAAAGAGCAAGAGAGGGGGAGAGAAGGGTATACAGCGTGATAAAGCCTCCCCCAGCTGCGACTAAACAATGCGCAATCAATCTACCTTGAGTAACAGAGGGACAGCAGAACCATATTGCACGGTCGACATTTCACGCGTAAAAATCCAGCGAACCCGCTAGCCAGGCGTATCTAATACACGAATACCGCGAGTGACAGCGCCCGGGTTGATTTGTTTACGAGCGAAATCACCGCAGAAAAACACACCTGCCTCTAGCGATCGCCATACAGTTCGCACACTTGCCCCCGTTAACATACAAAATGCTGACATACCAGTGTGGAACTAAGTATATTAGTTGTTATTAGGTATGTATATGACGTCGCACGCCACCACGCTGCGACCCATCGCTCTTTCCGAATTGTATCTAATCATCCGGTCTGTGGAGGAAGAAGGAGAGCCGCAGCATCAGCGCCGAGCCACGGTTAACCCTCCCACTAATGGTTAAAGCGCACCGCGCAATCCCGCACCGCCGCATCCCACCGAGTTAATGATTGCGATGACGTCATCGCGCGGCGGCGTGGGGCCCTGCGGTGGAGAGCGCGTTCCGCACTGGAAGCACGAGGCAGGAGAAGGCAGGCAGGCAGGCGGGCATCAGGCCCTAATCCACTCATCGCGTCGCGTGGAAATTCGCTCTCTCCCTAATAGGTATACGGAGCTTAGCGACGCGGCTGAATGCGAAACGAAAGACGGACGTGCGTCATGTCTCTTGCACACTTTAGTCGCTTCCTAACGATGTTAGGCGCATATATTATCAGGAGTTACGCGCCTCCTTCCAGTTGCTGTGTATGCGAATTTACCGCTTGGCCTCGCCACACGACGGTAAATAACGTGAAAACCATGTCGTGCAAAAGTACGATTTATAATACTACCGGAAGATAGAATAAGGACCAGTGAACAAAAGAAGATCATGTTTGTATACATTTGTATTTTTATTCACATCGAACTCGTACGACAAAATGTAGTGAAATCAGTACCAAATACGTGTCAAACTCCTTTGTCATTATTAGCTCCTGATGTAGTGAAATCAGTACCAAATACGTGTCAAACTCGTTTGTCTTTATTAACTCCTGATATTATTACTACAACTCGCTGCCCCTTACGATTAGAGTACCACGCGAGATATTTTTTCCCCTGCCAGTGTATCGTTTTTCGCCCCGAATCCGAAGGGTTTTTATTTAATCTGCGTAGAGCAAAATGTCACTGATTTCAGCAGTGAAAGCTCCGGGAAAAAATTCCACCACTCACCCGACTTTCGGCGGCGGCACATGTAAGTTTCTGGTGGCTTTTCCCTAAATTGCCGATATGTTATGGACTCGGCTCTCGCTGCACAGGAAAACAGAGGGGCTCTGTCATGTACGGATGGCATGCACCGCTACGCTCCGTATTCAAAGCAGGTCTTTGTCTTCACGAATCACTGGGGGCGGCACCGCGCGAAGCAACAACGCATGCAATATCACTCACTCACTTACTGACTCTCACGCACGCGAACGCGGCGGGTGTAATAAGGCGAAGTACTGGTGTCGCTGCTGACGCGATCGGGCGGGAGAGAGAGAGAGAGAGAGAGAGAGAGAGAGAGAGAGAGAGAAAGAGAGAGAGAGAGAGAGAGGCGGGAGGGAGAGAGAGACTGTTATTGTCAAGAGCTAATAGCCTAATAATATTTATTAGCTAGAGCTAAAAACCTAAGGTATTATTAGCTCTTGTTATTATCCCTGCCAGTAGACGACACGAGCTGTCATCGGTCACTCCCAGCCGCAGGTGAACGCCGCGTTAACAACTCCCAAGATGATCTGCAAGCAGCTATGACAAATACGGCACAGACATGTATGCCTTGCTATCACTATATTGATCATAGAATCGTACCCGATGATGAATACACTCATACTCATAGCCGGTATGCATTCCGTATATTAAATCATGATTTGTAAAATCTGAGTGACAGCTAGGCGTACATAACAATGTCAGGTTTTGTCATAGTTGCTTGCAGAACATATAGCAGTTTCTGCGTCGCCGGCGATGAATACGTACGTAGAAAATCGGACACGCGCTCGCATCTCGACTCAGCGCCTTGAGGCGTAACATATAGAAAATACAGGGCAGAGACAAAGTAAAACAAAATGAAGTTTGAAGTGTTCACGATTGACCGCTTCGCGTTTTTACCCGTTTTCCAGCATTGAATCTTAGACGCTGGAACTAGGAAGGGTATGGGCCTGATGCCTTCCCCGGACTCGCAAGTGAACAGTATCGATATTCGATACTAACAGAGAAGTGAGTTAAAGGGAGATAGGGGGAGAGAGGGGAAGAGATGGGAGTGAAAGGGAGATAGGGGAAGAGATGGGAGTGAAAGGGAGATACGGGGAGAGAGGGGAAGAGATGGGAGTGAAGGGGAGATAAGGGGAGAGAGGGGAAGAGATGGGAGTGAAGGGAGGGAGATACGGGGAGAGGGGGGCCAGCCCCCCATGCACGCACTGCCTGCCAGCGACTCGATTATACGCCAGACGTGATTTATAACAGTTATTGTATGCGATTGTTGACTTCGCTCAGGCAGCGGCGGTTCAAGGTGGACTGCGATCGTAAACAGTCGCGTAATGATGCGTTCTCGCAGCGTTCGTGTCCCTAAAGCCGTCATCCGACGACCGACGATGCGAATCGAGCGACAGAGAGCGCCAGTCGATCGCGCCGAAAAAAGACCTGGCAGGTGTACAGTGCGCGAGAGATTTTGAATTCCTCCGTTTTTTTTCGCCCCGCGTGCGTCTGCCCCCGACTCAAAATAAACGTCGACGGCATCACGTCATTACGCATACGTGCGTCCGTAATCGCACGTACGGAGATTTGTTTATTTTCCTTCGGTTTTGGACCAAGATTGTTTTTCCTGGTTTCCCGAGGGGCAAACAAAAATTCCTCTATCCGGGAACAGGTGGTGGAATTTCGAAAAGGAAAGCAATCGGCCCATGTTGTGAGTTCTTGGCCTAAAATATTCCACATGCCGCGCAAGCTTGCGCATTCCCAGATGTCTGGATAAGAAGATAATCAGACATCTGATCCTCATCCCCAATCGCGGTGGACAGCGGTAACCACCACAGTTTTGCTTCGTTATGTCGTACCATAAACGATTCAGCCATTTCCGTATACGGCGTCTTCTAGTAGTGCTTTGCAACGGCTAGTTCTCTACTCACGCAATTCTGAATATATATGCATTTACCGCGCATAACAAACTACTCACGTAATCCAGTTGCTTCAGGAAACCGAACTTAAAACTCAATTGGAGTTGATTTTCTACGAATATTTCCCCGTAACTGTATTACAGCGGGATGTATCATCAATTGACGACGCTTCTCGCCGGTTTTAATGTGAATTTCACCGCATTACGTAAAAGTACGCATTACATCGCCGATGCACCGCGGCATGCCCGTCAAGGAAGCGGGGACGGCGCACGCACGCACGCACGCACGCACGCACGCACGCACGCACGCACGCACGCACCCACGCACGCACGCCTGAACCAGAACGGTGGGGTAGGCCGAGCCTATATCGTGCCGTACCGTGCCAACTAGCTCCAAGAAACGGTCTTGCTAGGGTTAGAAGACCGTTTCAAACATTGGCTGCAGCTAAAAACGTAGTTGTCGTATTTGCCAAGCATCGCCAAAGAACACTTCACATGTGATATACCAAATGAATGGCGGTATACATCCACCTTCTTGTAACCATCAGTGCGCTACGATGCGCTGGGTACTTACGGGGTTTACTGCGACTTTTTGAGACGAATGCAACCAAAATCATGAACTTGCCGCCACCATTTATTTGTATCATTCCGGCTGTGACTAAAATCCGCAATCGACCGAACAAGTTGTTTTATTTTTGTGAATTACTTTTGTCTTTAAGTTTTTAATTTTGTTTTTCACATATTTTTCGTAACTTGTGATTTTGTAACTTTCACATATTTTTTAAAATGTGCTCGTGCGTAAGTACTATACTTATAGTATCAATAACTGCATCGCGGAGACTTTTCCTTTTCGGGTTTTCCGTGTCTCGTTGAGCATGCGCAGAGTAAACATGGCGGTTAAACAATTGTAAACAAAAGTTGATATGCTGTGAGAATTAGCAGATTATACCGTGAATTAAGAGATACATTCTAGTTTAGAAGCAGGACAACTGTGAGTTAACGTTCATATTTCAAACAAGGCAAGTCAAAGATGGCAATAGAATAGTTTTATTTGAGATATACAGATTACAGATATTGAGATATACAGATTTATTCATCTAGATCTGCAGAGGTGATCGGTTTTTTGTATGGAAGGGTGTCAGGCTGTATATAGACAATCAGTCGCACAGCCTCGCCGGGCTACGTGCCAACATGCCCCTCGCCCTCTTCCTCTCTTTTCCCCCTTCGCCCACTATATATATATATCAAGAGCTAATAATACCTATTAGTATTAGGTATTATTAGCTCTTGATATATATATATGGGCAATTCCACGGTAACGGAATTACAATTCAGATAAATTTTTGTCTTAGTTTTACCTGCCAAAGCTTAGTCCAACAGCTGAACTGATGAACTAAACCCTTATTAGTTCTGCTGATACCCCTGCTTTGTTGGTAAAAACATAGTTCAGAGAAATCCCTTACGTGGGAGGGAGTGTGACCAAGAAAGTGTCGGTAACGGAATTACGGCAGAAAATAGGGTCTTATTTTTACCTCAACTTTCAGAGGGAGTTCTCTGAAATCTATAATAGGAGGGCAACATGTTTTCCATG
>NW_014577087.1:438072-440786 GCF_000485595.1 Priapulus caudatus
AAACTTCTAACTACTCCATAAAAGCTTCTTAAAAGAACTTTGTAATTCCGTTACCATTGTAATTCCGTTACCATGTAATTCCGTTACCATGTAATTCTGTTACAATGTTTGTTTAGGAATACATATTCCTGAAATTAATGTTTAAGGCTTTGTGTAGGTATATGAAATAAGAGAATTTAGAATAACAAGGTTCTATGTCCAGAAATAAGATGAGGAAGAAAACAACATTGTGATTTTGGTAACGGAATTACGGTAAAAAAGGCAAGATTTTGCCGTTCCCTCACAAAGTTAAAAGATCATGTGGTTCAAAATGCTTTACAACACAATACAATTGGGTATAAACCACCACAAATACAGTGTGTAGAAAGGAATAATATATACAATTAGCTATCTGTGGCCTTTGGACTGAATTGCCTGTAGTTTTCCTTTCTAAAGGTATAAATATCCCAAATTTCAAATCCAGTTTTTAGGAAAACTAATGATGGTAATTCAAAATGGTTTTCAGTTTTTTATTTGATATATAATTGTTTACTGAGAAAATGTATTCTGATTTAAATAAAACAATCTTTCAAAAATGATGTTTTAGGCATCTCTCATGTGGAATTGCCCATATATATATATATATATTATATCGTGATTATATATATATACATCTTCGCGCTCGGCATTCGCACGCACACAATCGTCTAGGCCGCCGTACAACAGCGGCTTTATCGGCGCGGCGAGGTTCAGTGGCTTTTTCGCAAAATCGCCGAGCCGCGCGGCCGAGATGAAACACGTGCATGTTTGCGGGACATTACACCGACGCATGCGAGCGTGCAGGCTTTTTTTTAAATTTGCAGTGCACATTTTGCAGTGGAACCTTTACCGCCAACTGTACGCACACGGCAAAATGCACGACAATCGATCCCTGACCATTATAACGAACACAGGCACTTGGAACGTCTCAATAAAAAAATAATGGTAAATAAACACGAAATGTATTTACTACCAAAGTCTCAATGTTTCTCTACTCTATTTCGCCTATTATTGCCGATAACTTCCTGTAAATGCCGTTCAAATGCTCCTGTGCAACACACAAGTACACCGCACGCACGCCCTGTGCACAAACAACAAGAATAATTCTTTAAGATTAACATTAAGAATTATATTAACATTAACATTAAGACTTTGGTAGTAAATACATTTCGTGTTTATTTACCATGATTATTTTTTTTATTGAGACGTTCCAAGTGCCAGTGATAACGATGCTGCTCAAAATGTACGCGTTGTACTACAGCTATATGGTAATACTATATGGTTATTAGTATGTGTAGTGATTGGGGCACGCGACATGACCTTGGGAACACTAACTTTTATCATATATTTACGGGCCATCTAAAACTGCTTAGTGCTAGATGGTAATCAGCTATTCATATAATTATAATATAATTCATATATAATATCATTCAATACATAAGAGCACGACGATGACTATTTTATCAAGAGTCCATAACAGAATTTTCTATTACGGACTCTTGATCTTGTGCATCTCTTTTCGATATTCCGTAGATGATTGAGTATATAAGAAAGTGCATAAACACGGCTGCTCGTGTATTTAATTTGCACCCGCGCAATTTTAAAACCTGTGAGATACTACTGTGAGGCGTTTTGCTGTGAGACATAGGGAGGTGAGGCGTAGAACCGTGAGACCCATACTGACATGCTTTTATATTAACAGGAGTGGCAGTGAAGGTAGAGCTCCCCCCACTCAGGGCCAAACTTATAACAACAGTGTATCGAGATCATTGATACAGCATAGCCTCGTACAAACATTCACGAAGTGTAACATGATACGTTATAGTTGGTCACATGGGGAATACCATGGCATAGTAACAGAAGTAACTACGATCACTAACGCTGTGACTACACCATCCAACAATCAATACGTCTTGCAGAGTTCACGCCTTGCAAAGAGAGCCTTGCTGTTTCACGCCGCTGTAATACGGTATACGTCCCCTTATGGGGAAAAGCCCCCCCCCCTGCTACATTTGCGCATGGGCATGAGCATGTATGTCTAAAAGGGCGCGCCATAACCGTGACTCGGACGTGACCTTTACTGAGCATGTGCAATGTAGAGGGGGATGTTTTCCATAGCGGGGACTTACGCCATTCCACACCGGCCGCCAGTGGTCAAACCTCCTTCCAGACACACAGAGAAAATCTACAGTACAGTTGCGTAGACTACGCAACACCGATAGAAAACACATCGCCTTTGCCCGGCCAAGCCTAGCTTCGTCACGCAAGTCTGCAACAATGAGATTCAAATGCCGCTCGAGTTTGCTCGTGTAAAAGAGTTAGCAACTATAGCGAAACTGCGAAAATGCGGCCGAGATTTGTTGACACAAAGGGCCGGCTCATCTTTGCACACCCTCAACTCGCTTTGTTATCTCTCTCTCTCTCTCTCTCTCTCTCTCTCTCTCTCTGTCTGTCTGTCTGTCTGTCTGTCTGTCTGTCTGTCCTGTCCATGCTCATGCTCTCTCTCTCATCTCTCTCCTGTCTCCTCTACTCTGTCTCTCACTCACTGTCTCTCTCTACTGACTCTCTCTCTGTCTCTCTCTCTGTCTGTTCTCTGTGTCTCTGTCTCTGTCTGCTGTCTGCTGTCTCTGTTCAACCGTGCCTCTACATCTCTCTCCTCTCTCTCTCTCTCTCTCATTCTCTCTCCTCATCTCTCC
>NW_014577087.1:441185-442566 GCF_000485595.1 Priapulus caudatus
CTGTCTCTGTCTCTGTCTCTGTCTCTGTCTCTGTCTCTGTCTCTCTCTCTCTCTCTCCCTCTCTCTCTCTCCCCCCCCCGCTCCATCACACATAAGCATCGCAGCGCTCGAACACGGCAGTAGTGTGGACTCAGTTCCGCCTCGGAAGCTTTCTTTAGCCGAGCTTCCAAACAGAGACGTGTAAATCTGCTGCTGGCCGGTGTCGTGCGCGCGGCTGCGTACATAACGTCACGTACAGCCCTGCGATCTTGCCTCCCATCGCACCGCCATGCTCTACAATAACTATACAACGTGCGTAGGTGCGTACGTGCGTGCGTGCGTGTGTGTACGTGTGTGCGCGCGTGCGTGCGTGTGCGCGTGCGTGCGTCGACGCTTTCCGGCCTGCGATAATTGCATTCTGCAGGTGTTTCGAGTGCGTGGCAATGAACCGATGACTCGCAGTGAAAAGCGACGCCTCGCCATCCGCGCGAATTTGACGGAATGACCCCATCAGACTTAACTCCAAGATGCCTTTCACACGCGGCGCTCTCAATGGGACACGAGGTGACCATGCACCTGCCTACGGCTCCCCCGTTTGGCCTCAGCAAGGTGTTACCTGGTTTTTCGGCACACTGTTACCATGGAGTACACGTGCTAACGGAGTGCGAATTCGACGTGGCCAATAAATGGCATTGTACTTTTCAATTAGCATCCACTTTGCCAGGCCAAGCAAGTCTGGTTTGCATGTATTAGTTTACGGACTCGGCAAGCCATATCTTAGTTGAAAACAGCGCAGGTTTTGCCCATATATCCTGCCAAAAACAGCTGAAGTTGGACGGGCAGCAAGACTCGTCGTGGCATCAATCATGTAAGATATAAATTCTGACAGAACGTCTACGTACCGCTCTGTTCCAACCGGACAAATACTCCAAAAAACTCACAAAAACATATATATATATTAATTGTAACAGGTTCCCTCGCAGTTCGTACGCATAATAAAGCCTGGAAATCAACACTTGCAACCTGTTCACCCAACTCCTGAAATTCTATTTAACAAACATTGCCAGACCGACAAACAATCTTCACACAGAACTGCAAAGGTTTTACGATTATTCCCATGCACCTCTTAATCAATAACCGATCTAACATGAAGTCACAGCACATGAAGTCAGCATGAGCCCGATCAAATACCTATGGATTAACACATGGCCTCTGCTCATCGCATTCTCGGAAACAGCTGCACACAGACAGACATAAGGCAGGTACACGCACAGAATTACGAAGGTACAGCATGTGACAGCTAGGGCGCGCAAGCGTTTACAAGTGTGTATGTATAAACGTAAGATATTATATATATATATCAGGAGTAGATAAAGGGGGGGGTCCCTTTATCTACTCCTGA
>NW_014577087.1:443099-445562 GCF_000485595.1 Priapulus caudatus
CCTCTCTCTCTCCCTCCCTCCTCCCACCTTAGAACAGCAAGAGCTGCATCGATATTCAGCACACGCTGTAGACGCGAACTGGAGCGCCCCCTCTCTCGCTGCCGTGTTTTTCTACATTTATAGCAATCTGTTTTGCTTCTTCGTCCCATCGCCACAACCAGCAGCGGCGGCTGGCCCGAACGCACGACCGTCCGCTAGGCAGCCGATGTGCGCGTGCGCGTGCGCGGGTGAGTGCTTGCGAGCACGTGGGCCGATAATAAAATGATAGCAGGAGCGTATAATGACAAAATTTGTCATTATACGCTCCTGATGATAGTAATAGTAAATCAATTGTAATTACTACAAACGTTTTAATTTCATCTAGTTTTAACCGTCTATATTTTACGAGTTTGGGCGTACAGCAAGACGATGTTTTAAAGGGATATTTGAATGAAATTTATGAAGAAACAATAGGCGATAGAGAACCAAGAATGTAACCAAGAAACGAAATAAATGTTGGCAGTAAATACATTTTCTTACTTACTCAAGCGACCTCTTCGCACGTCCCTGTCTCTAACTCGAACGGATAATATATTCTGCAACCTGCATACATGCGCACGCATGCGTGCGTGTGCGCGTGCATGCGTGCGTGCGTGGCGCGTGTACGGAGTGCTGACAACGTGAACGGTCGATACTCGGTGTCTAGTGTACGAGATACATTACCGCGCGTAGACCCCTTCCTCTCCCGAACTAAATCAGCATAGCACGGTTCATCAGATTAATACACCGGTGTAAATCGCACAAAAATCAACGGTAAGACTAAGAAAGCAAAACACCCTTGACACTTTATCTCGTCAATCCAATATCAATTCATTTTCGCGGACAGATAAATGTTTTTAGATACGCTCTACTTGTTTAGCGATCGATCGATGAGCTTTGCAGTCGGATAGGTGCTAGACTATGGTATGGGGCGGGGCTATTCTTCGTGGGGGGAAAGGCATGAATCTCCAACGCTGGTTCTTTCTTCCACGGTAAGGAGAAACCCCCTTCGTCCATGATTGCTAATAGGAAGGTGTTCACCTGCGAATAAGCAAGCGAAGGTACGCGGCCGCCGTCGCGTCTATCCGCATAGTACGTAGTCGGTCACCTCAATATAGCTGTCAAGTGGGAAAGAAAGGACACGCCTAGCAATTACAGTAGCCTCGCCAACAGCAGCGTGCGCGTGTGTGTGTGTGTGTGTGTGTGTGTGTGTGTGCGCGCGCGCGCGCGTGCGTGCGTGCGTGCGTGCGTGCGTGCGTGTGCGTGAGGTGTCGTTTCCTATATAAAGTGTGCACGTTGTTCGCAAAGCGTTAGTCGGATATTATCAGGAGTGAATAATAGAGATCTCTATTATTCACTCCTGATATTATCATGCGGATTTAGATGCATGCATATCAAACGTCGTTCAGTGACCATCACGTACGTGTCGCATTCTCTGATTCACTCATAGATATTAATTATTATATAGCTATACACTGATCTATCTTTCTATGTCTGTCTGCCCGTCTGTCTATCTGCCCGTCCGTCTGTGCGTGTGTGCGCGCCGGTGTGTGCGCGCCGGTGTGTGCGCCCGTGCCATTTAGATATATATAGACTTGCACAAATTTTCATCTAATATAATTGCGAGAGTTGTAAACGAGCTGTGAGCCCACACTAACTACGCACTGGCTTTCCATAGCTTACGGATCACATACAAGTAAGCGCGAGCGGATGCGGGGCGTGGCCACATCAGAATCTTCGCCATGCTACCTCGCTTTACGCACGACGGAGCCGACACCAAGACACGAGCAACAGCGTGATGTGAACTTACTCTTATACCGTGCCTCGACGTTGTCGCTTGACCATTCCGCACAGACCGACGCATAGCTAATAACGCACTAGTTATAGTAATACTAATAGTATTAGTTAACATACTACTATAGTCACTCTCTGTGCATTTATACGGAACAACTCAAGACACGCAAGCTGTCACTATCGCGGTCACGTTGAGCAACTCGCCGCCAGTGAAACCGTGTCGTATTGATTGAAGTAGTTAGCGAGATCGCAGAGCTAACAACAGGCGGACAACTTACGTGCACGCGCGATCGCGGCCCGGTGCGGTCGGTGCCAGCGCGCCTATTACACCGACACTCAGCGCATTGCGCGCACGCAGCCAGCGTTTTCGGAATTCCAAGATGGCCGACAAAAAAAAGCCAGTCACCGACACCGAGTGAGTGACCAAATGATCGCACGTCCTTCGGAAGAGCTGGACTGGAATTGAGCGTTGTGCAGCTTTCGCCGAAAGTGACGTGGATTGGCGCGTGGTGAACGCGCGGGGACAGCGAGAGGGACAGTCTATCACCATACAGTTACACCCTCTCGCTCTCTCTCTCTCTCGCTCTCTCTCTCTCTCTCGCTCTCTCTCTCTCTCTCGCTCTCTCTCTCTCTCTCTCTCTCTCTCTCTCT
>NW_014577087.1:445572-449536 GCF_000485595.1 Priapulus caudatus
CCCTTTCGATGAAAAAGGGCGCGGTCATTTTCGGACTGTTCGCCCGGATAGAGATTTTGGCACACATCCCACGTTGTTCCCTGGTGTCACATTAGCCTATAACAATTGAGATATCCTCTCCTAAATTATGTGCAAACATATCTTAGCCAGGTCCTCTACTAACATGGGCTCGGCCAGATTATGTGAACATTTTACATAATGATTTTGTTGGCGTTTGCCGATAGATGCCACTGTCACCATTTTGTATATTATGTGTGATAAATTTTTATTGAAGAGTAAACACAACTAACAAGGATTAGAACATATTTGTAGAACTGAAATAAAAAATGACTAGTCACGTTCCGGGACTCAAAATGTTAGTTTCGTTTGACGCTCCGTGTGCCGTGATTCCAGTGAAGTTATGGAACGATACAAATAATGTTGTACACAGAGAGGGAGAGAGATAGATATGAAGACGTTACGATTTTGTAATGTTGTAACGACCACGTGTTACAGGGTGGTCCCCCCCCCCCTCACGCGCGACGCGAGTCGCGCCGCGCGGTTGGCAGAGGCATGACAGAGGCATGGCATTACGGCGCCGCCCCTAGCAACCACCTAGCAACCACCGCGATCAATACGGCTCCTATGCCAATTGTTCTGCGGCGTTGCCCCTAGCAACCACGAGCGATCAATGCAGCTGCTAGCCGGGCGAGCGGGCCAATCCAAGATGGCGGCCCGCCCGCGCTGTCCACACGCTGCCAGGGCCGCTATGTCACGACCTGTCACGCACCCACGCCAGCTGATCAGGGGATTAGCACCACCTTCCCCAATTAGCGGCGTGTACGTGACGTAATTAGCGGTACTGGCCTAGCGTGCGGGCAGGCCCGGTGATGACCTGGCGGCTAATTCAGAGCGACTTTAGAACCGCTCGACCGTGGGGTTTTCGCCGGGCTGGATTACATGCGCTAAACGCACCGTGAAAAGCTGTTAGCGCATGGGGCAGCGGCCATGTTGACTGGTCGTGACGCGTTTGCGTGGATAGGCGGAGCCACCTCCCGGACGGTGCCATGGCTGAATAGCGGGTCGCTCCCGTTAGGGGCCGCCACCGTCCAGCGCGAGCAGGGTGAAGCCAAGCGAACGCGGATGCGCGGGACACGGTGGTTGGTGGGACATGGCACGTGGTTGCCATGTACCACGTGCGTGGGGGGGCGCCTATAAAAACGGATGCGCGAGCTGCCTCGAGGAATTCGCTCCCGACTCCAGACGCGACCGCCTGTATATTTGTAACCGTGTAGTGAACGAAATTAAACATCAGTCATGGTATATATTCTCTGATTGGCTTCTCTTACCTATGTATTGGCGAAACATGACATAGCAAACAACAATAGACAAGTAGCGTTAACCTCAACGTTACAATGTCGCATTTTTCCCCTTTTTCCGATTTTTTCCCTTTTTTTATCAAAACTGGACTCGGACTCGGACTCGGACTCGGACTCGGACTCGGACTCGGGTGGTGTGGACTTGGACTCGGACGCGGACTCGGGTAGCGCAGACTCGGACTCGGACTCGGACTCGGCGGGTGCGGACTTGGACTCGGACTCGGACTCGGGGGGTGCAGACTCGACTACAACACTGACATTGGTTTTGCGAAATGAAAGGTGAGTATGCGGGCGAGTTCGATCAAGAGTTGGTCTGGAATTCAGCCTGATTGCTCGCTATTATAAGTCCCTTGCCAGGCGCCAACATCCGAAAATAGTAACGCCATTCACTGAAAGCAGACGCGACAATTGACGCCGACATCTTAAGGCCGGCGCACACCAGCCGATTTATCACGCGATTTGATAGGCCTGATAAAAATCAGCCGATATCGGGTAGGTGTGCGCGTTCATTTGTAGACGATTTTACTTACGATTATTTTTATTGGGTGATCGTTCCAAATCAAACATGTTTGATTTTGAACCGATTATTTTGAAGCGATTTTTTGTAATCCGACAAGATTTTGTAGTGTGCGTGTGAACTCAGAAAAATCCTCTACGATAAATATTGAACAGCCAATAGCTGAACGTGCCCGTGTCACATGACATTCAAAATGGCGCCTACCATCGACAAAATAATCAATTTTATCGTAGGTATGCGGGTGTTTATCAGAAGGCGTCGCGCTGAGCCGATTTTACAAACGATGAAGAGATTTTTTAATCGGACCGATTTTTGGGTAGGTGTGCGCCGGCCTTTACGAGTAGGGGCCGTGAACCCCCTCATCAAACAATACACGAAACATCTGCGCACACCGACTAATTAAATTAATCATAACCCATCTTATTGTTTTGTAATGCACTGAATACGGTATGGTATGTACGCAGCAGCATCAAGGTGAAAGTTTCAGGATTTAGATCGCCAACAGTGATGGCTCTTTTTTCCCTGATATCACTTTCCCCATACCCCACTCCCGACACCACCCCACCCACCCCCGCCAGGCCGTCACTACCCCACCCCACTCACGACACCTCCCCCAATCAACCCCATAGGTCACACGACTACGTATTAGAAGCGATCCATTGCCTTACTTGGTCGAGTCGATTACTAGCAAGATTCGCCATGGCCCATGCCGCATCTTCAGATCCGCCCCAGAAGCTTCACTTGCAATTCTGGTTGAACGACAGCTGTCCAGAAAGAAGCCATTAACTCGTTCACGTGCCGACAAATACCACCCCCCCCCCCCACACACACGCACATATGGGTGGCACGCACGCACAGACACACACACACACACACGCACGCACGCACGCTCGCACGCGCACACACACACATTCGCACGCATTCGCACACACGTGCACAGACCCCGCACGCACACGCACACACGCACGCACACGCGCACTTGCCACGCTGTCACGAAACGTGCAATTACACACCACCGGCTGGCTAATCGCCCAGCGCACACAGCAGTTAGAGGATTAACGCGAGACACAAACACAGGTACGTGATTGCCTGCCTGCCTGCCTGCGCGCACATCCCCCCCCCCGTGCATAGGGAGGGGTTGACACATCACCTGAAGATGATGCCCCTCATTTAGTAGCACACGTGCGCACTTCTCCGGTTGCCCCGCAATAAACCTCTAAGCTCTCGAAAACTAATTAGTGGAGCATTGCAGTTCGGTCGGCCTACGCATGAACTGAACAAAGCGAGGCGCCTTAGAATTTCACAATCACAAATGACGCTCGCTGCACACAGCCGTGACTGGATATCGTATTCCATACATTTTCAGAATATCAAAATAACTTTCGCTGTAAAAACCTGCGGAACTAAACAGGTATACAATGACGAAACATCAGCTGCTAGGCTGCTAGCTATAGCCGAGAAGCTTGAATAGACATTATATATAAGCAAGCAAACAACACCGAACAACAAGGCTGATACGTGACTAAAATGACGACGAAAATAGCATTACTTCGTAATTATCCTCGCTTGGCTGCTATCAACAACGTGAACAACAATATCGATGCCTTACCAACCGAATGATCACAACGTTATCAGTTGGCAGTTCCTACGAATATATACTTTCAATCCGCCAAGCGTGAGAGTGCTAGTCTTGCAGCCGTCTGCTGTGCAACGCTACTGCATAGCAACCGAGTAGTGACGCCACGGTAAACACTGCCGTGGTTCGGCGATGAAGCTCTCAGTCTCATGCATGCCTGTGACCAGCTAGCTAGCTACCAATGCTTTATGCCCAGCCGAAGAGCAAACTCCCACGCTATCGTACCGCGATCCATATCTCGACTCTACGTTGTGGTTGTTGTCGGCAACGCCGTCGATGCAATATACGCATTCTGCCCCTTCTCTCGTTCCCCCTCCCCCTCCTCCTCCTCCTCCTCCTCTCTCTCTCTCTCTCTCAACGCCGTCGATGCAATATACGCATTCTGCCCCTTCTCTCGTTCCCCCTCCCCCTCCTCCTCCTCCTCCTCCTCTCTCTCTCTCTCTCTCAACGCCG
>NW_014577087.1:449750-453143 GCF_000485595.1 Priapulus caudatus
CTCTCTCTCTCTCTCTCTCTCTCTCTCTCTCTCTCTCTTTCTCTCTCCCTGTGCACAGCTTCGTTACGCAACACGCTCAGACGAAAACAGTTTCGATCGAGATGAATAGCAAATCTACTTCTGCGAACAGCGGATACACAGATTTGTTATCTATATTCGCGCTACGGAGCGAGAGTAGCTGCCCACTGAATCATCGACATCTCGCAGAAACAAGAATGCAGTCTCCGCTGCTAAATGTTGTTGTTGTTGTTGCTGCTGCTGCTGGTGCTAGCGCTGCTTATGTTGCTGCTACTGCTGCTGATTCTGTTACTGCTGCCGCTGCTGCTACTACTACTGAGTGCTTCATCAACTAACGCGACGTTCGTTGCCGTTTGTTTTTACGTCGTACAAGACTAACAGATCGGGCGGAAGCCGGAACGCGCCGTGAGAGAAAGAAAGAGAGCGAGAGAAAGAGAGAGAGGAAGAACGAGCAAGAAAGAGCGAGAGAGAGAGAGAGAGAGAGAGAGAGAGAGAGAGAGAGAGAGAACGAGAGAGGAGGCGTGTGGTACAAGTACGTGCGGAGTGCGGACTACTAACTATAACCAAAGCTTCATACTCCCACGCACGGCCGCGCGCACGCACGCAAACACGCACGCACGAAAGCACGCACACGTCCAACATCCCGTAGCGTAGCAACGCAGCGTTACGACGGGTTTTGACCAGCCGATGGATGAATCACGGAGCTCCTCAACTCTCCGTTACCGGGAAGCCACAAAGCAGTGCAAACCACGAGACTCCGAATTCGGCAACCTATAAAAAATTTACTTCTGTAGGCAAAGGCGCGTGTACAGCATGCGCCAATGTTGCATGTAACATCCACCCCACCACATGCTTAATGGTTTACGATTAGAAGTCTATATGTTTACTACGCCAACATGTTAAATGTGTGGCAGTTTGGTGCTATAAATTCATATTATAATTAGCTCCGAATATACACTAAGCTAGCGCCTATTAAGTTTTTATTAAGATTCGTTTCAAATAAAACAAATTAACATATAGAAAACACGAAACAACCTACAACTATAAACACACTTAATTCGATACGTTGCCACGTGTGTTTACATCTAGCCGATCGTAATCCTCTATTAACCTTGTTAATTAACGTGTTTCCGTAAGTGCAGCTTCAAGCAAACCGACGCTGGGCGAAGCAAATGCTCATACTCATAGGATTATACAAAAGTAACCATGAAAGGGGCGGATTTGGCCTCAACACTATTTCATATATTCAACCGTAGTTATACAATGGAAGGTACAGGGTGTTACTGGAGCGATGGGAGAGAGGCAGTATTAGGGAGTCCGTGACATATGTAAATAAGTAACTTAGCTACGTCCCAACAAACCGTGACATGCGGTACTGCCTTACTAGCAGTAGCAGTCAGCCGCCAAATGATGTAATACAGCGTTATCTGTACAACCCGACCACAGACTAATTGAGATAAGTAATTAAGATAAGTTGTAATAATTGAGACCCTAAATTGAGATATAACTAAGGATACCTGCAAAAGTGCTCTGAGGTGTGGTAATGTTCTTGATCAGTGGAGGAATGTTGTAGACAACAGACAGGAGTGGAGAGGTCTTGTGCATACAACTTGTGAATGCTTTAACATAATAATTAAAGAGAATCAAACAGTATGAAAGAAAAAGTGAACGAAGACTAAAGAATTTTAACAAACGAAGATCTATGAACTTTATAGCGATAGATATTTGTACTATCAGGAGCGTATAATGACAAATATTTGTCATTATACGCTCCTGGTACTATGTACATTATTATTCTGTGTAATGCCCGTTTCGGGCTCTCCCTAGGCGTATATATATATATGTACAACCCGACCACAGACTACGACCATATTATAACGTCGTAGCAAACGTCAGGCACGCGTAGATGCGTGACCTCGTAAAGATAACTCGTGATTCCGCCAACAAAACAACTTAACAACTGCGTTAGCGTCCTTGATTCGCTCCGCTCGAATTAAACACTCACAGTCTTCGTTACGCAACATCTTAGCAAGCAGCATGCGTATTCATTGCCCACCAGTATGCTGATTAATATGCCGATTCTTTGACGCACAATTTGGTATGCAGCACTAGCAGCCGCACTAGCAGCACCAGCAGCAGCACGCAGTAGCAGCAGCAGCACTAGCAGCAGCAGCAGCAGCAGCAGCAGCAGCAGCAGCAGCAGTAGCAGCAGCAGTAGCAGCAGCGGTAGCACCAGCACTGAGCAGCAGCAGCAGTAGCGGCACCAGCACCAGCACCAGCACCAGCGGCGGCAGCGGCAGCAGCAGCAGCAGCAGCAGCAGCAGGCACAGCGCAGCGTCCCGTGATGCTGTCGTTGGCAACCACAACATAAACGTATACAGCAGGCATTCGACTGACACCGACAGTCTTTGCGGGCACCAACAACTCGTTTCACCCCAGTCACTCGGACCTACGGAGTCAGTCTACAATCCACACGCACATGACATATGTGGGCAACGTTAACTGTCTCTCTCTCTCTCTTGTCAAAAGCCCCAAAGGCTTAGGTCACTAGTAGTTAGGTCACTAGTGCCTTCACGATGAAAGGCGGGGTGTGGTGTTGGCTATTAAAAGTGAGATACGATTGAGAACTGCCGTTTGAGCAGGCAACTTGTATTATACGCGCGCGTGTAAAGCGTCGTAAGCGTGCGACCGTTCCGACACGCCAATGATTGCGGCTCGCAACCAACCAACGCAACTCGCAAACACGTAACCGCGTGCCTGTCGTACAGCGCCAAACCGCTACACTGCATCTTTGCCGTCAGATAATGCGTATAAATGCCATCGTCAGCCCGTGGGGTGACCAACGCGAACTGTTTACGTGTTAAAAGCCAGAGAGAGAGCGAGAGAGAGAGAGAGGTTTCGATCGAGATGAATAGCAAATCTACTTCTGCGAACAGCGGATACACAGATTTGTTAATCTATATTCGCGCTACGGAGCGAGAGTAGCTGCCCACTGAATCATCGACATCTCGCAGAAACAAGAATGCAGTCTCCGCTGCTAAATGTTGTTGTTGTTGTTGTTGCTGCTGCTGCTGGTGCTAGCGCTGCTTATGTTGCTGCTACTGCTGCTGATTCTGTTACTGCTGCCGCTGCTGCTACTACTACTGAGTGCTTCATCAACTAACGCGACGTTCGTTGCCGTTTGTTTTTACGTCGTACAAGACTAACAGATCGGGCGGAAGCCGGAACGCGCCGTGAGAGAGAGAAAGAGAGCGAGAGAAAGAGAGAGAGGAAGAACGAGACAAGAAGAGCGAGAGAGAGAGAGAGAGAGAGAGAGAGAGAGAGAGAGAGAGAGAGAGAGAGAGAGAGAGAGAGAGAGAGAGAGAGAGAGAGAGA
>NW_014577087.1:453153-464121 GCF_000485595.1 Priapulus caudatus
AGAGAGAGAGAGAGAGAGAGAGAGAGAGAGAGAGAGAGAGAGCGAGAAAGCGCACACGCACAAGCTGGCAGGCGGCGCACTGTATCGGCGATGTTACATGGAGACGCGCTCTCGGTAGCTTTGTATCGTGGGGGGGGGGGGACAAGAGAGGTTTTTTTACTCACCTCGCGGGCCTGCGTCGGGCATCTGGATCATAACAGATGGCGTGTGTAGATGTTCATCTGCCAGCCATAAGGTAAGCACTGCACAACTGTATTCATTTCAGTGCCCACATCGCACAAAGCATGTCCGATAAGCGAATTTGCTTAGCCGCAGCTACCCTATACCTGAGTAGTTCGCGGTTCGATTGCATGAAGTAAAGGTACTTCGGTGGTATATGACCCTATATTACTAGAAAAGTGCCAACATAGAATTGTGCGGCTAGTGCATGTACTTATGGCCGCAACGGTATGACTTTTACCAAAAGTAAATCACTATCAGGGATACAATATCTATATAGTATAGATATATTACATTAAGTATAGTATATTACATTATATTGTGTATATATATGCATTACACACAGTGTGTATTGCATACGGTATATTTATTATGTTAACATGCTCCTGTCACTAGTAATAAATGCGCAACTACAATATCAATGAAAGTCAGCTTATTCCAAGCGCTCATCTAACAAAACTCACTGGAGAAATTTCACAATGTTTGGGTTCCATGTCAACACTGAATTCCCCTTGACAACATGCGTTTATCTTTGCTCCAACATATTACGTTTTTAAACAGACAAATCGCAAAATAACATGATCGTGTTTCCTTACTAATGATTATGTACACAAATTTTGCGTACACCCGCAGTCTCGACCGTGTATCGATCAGGGTTATAGTGCTATCGGCAGATATCGATCAATACTATTTCGCGCTGAATAATCACTGGTATGGAAACGCAAAGGACGAGGAGTTGTGGAATTTTTCGGTGGCGATGTATTTTTGCTTTTAGGTGCGCAAACACGGAACAATCGATGCGCCGTGATTTACATTGAACGATGAAATTCCAACATCAACACCAAAACCAAAAAAATAATCTTTTAACGATCAATATTGCGAGCAGCACGCACGTTTCTTCCCAACGCCTTCGCTAGCAGTGCCCATGCAGCATACGCGAGCACCTAACGTCATTACAAGCGAACCTAGCTCATCCTAAAAGCATTTTGACGTACTGACGGGCAACACGCATCCAACCCGCTGCGCCTTAGTAGCTCCACATGTAGTTAATTAGCGTAGAGTTGATGACAGTAAGTGTAGGCTAACCCTACTATTGCCCCTCCCAGCTGAAGCCATATAAGCGGCCCTGATGCCATCTTGTCAAATACACATGTATATAACACGGCCACCCGACTGCTCTGACCTAAAACTATCACTGCTGACACGCACAGTTAGTTACTCCCCTGCTGCTAATTAATGATGGATGGTCAGCACGCTACCCCGAATGCAAACTCTCTCGGTTGTAACTAGCATCCCTGCCATACGGTCAGCGGCCACGCAGGGGACATAATCACACCGCACGCTCGCTGCTGACGAAGACCTACAAGGCGATAGACACATACACCAAAAGATAGGTACATATTATACAGGACAGCGAGCAACAGAATACACGAAGCCCCCCAAAAAAATATGCGAGCACGTATAAAAAAAATGCACATTGAGTTGCTAGACTGGCGCCACGTAGGCGCATTTCCTGCTCGGCCTCGTCAACACATCCGCATATTCCCTACCGAAAAATCAATGGTCGCACACAACAGCACACGGTGGGAGAGCGCCAGGATGCAGCGCAAGAGAGTACACTACAGACACGCACGCACGCACGCACGCACGCACACACACGCGTATGCACACACACGCACATGCACATATGCGCTCACGTTCTTCCTCTGTTCCGCTCTCTCTCTCTCTCTCTCTCTCTTTCTGTGCCTCCCTTTCCCTATTCCTCTCTCTCCCCTCTCTCTATCGGATAACATTACAGATATTCGGGAGAGCTCCTCAAACCCATCCACATCCCGTCAGCTGTTTGATCGGAGCCATCCAGCCGGTAATGCCCACTCAGCGCGCGACGGCAAGTGACCATCAAATGACTATCAAATGACCGAGCGGGTCGATCGGACGTATTGCAGCCGTCGTGATCGCGAGGCAGCCCCGTATACACACACATGCATGCGGCATACAGCGGCGCTCATGCAACACAGAGCGAACCGCGCTGTGAAATGACACATGACAAAATCCAGCCAAATGACACACTGACAACTGCCCGATCTTCAACAAAACAGAACAGGCGGCACACGATGTAAGAAGCGTGTATAGGCTGACGCGTAAACTCGCAGTCTCCGGGGAACGACGCGTGGCGACGGAGGCAATTGTGCTGGGTTGACATTTTCACCTAGATCGCACGCGACTCCGCATTACATGTTTAATGACTAACAAAGCTACGCGACAACCTGGTGGCAACAGGGTAATTAGCAGATACTGTCAACGACTCTCAAGATCGGAAAATATTTCTTCATCTGCCGAATTGGTTACTCGTTGACTAGAAAAAATATCAGCTTTACCGCAGCCGCCACCACCACCACGAGCAGTGGTGTATTCGTGGTACAATCCGTATAGTCTTCATAATAACCCGTCGACTGTATTCAGACAAACTTGGTGAGAATTCCCAATCTAGTTGCCTCATTGAACTTGATTTCCCATTTGCCTCCAGATCCCCCCATTCATAAAGCTACCGTTGACGTTAAATACTAGCCTTATCGCATTAACCACTGCGCAGCCAACACACGCGATCACACTACACCCGTCTCAGCGCGCATGAATCCACCCATCTTACCAGACCGACGGTAATTTCCTCTTCCCCTTCAATGGCCGTTACATAACGGAGCAGCGACGGAGTGTGTGACTGTGACCCAATTGCGCGCATCGGCGAGAGCGTATTTCATTCAGCGCCTCTAGTGCGGTAGTCCAGTGAGAGGGGACCGCTTTCCTCCTCCACGCCGCGGCAATCAGGGGGGCATGGGCCAGCCCGATGCAGCAGCAATCACGGCCGCAGGCAGACAGGCAGCCAGGAAGCGATGAAGCCGCAGCAGCGGCCGCGTGACGTACGCAGCACACAGTGCAGAGCGCGCGTCTGCCTTTAACGCACGAGCCACGCACACGAAGAGGCGTTCTCCATCTCAATAAACACCGCCAACGAGAGGCGAGAGTATAGATGAGAGAGAGAGAGAGAGAGAGAGAGAGAGAGAGAGAGAGAGAGAGAGAGAGAGAGAGAGAGAGAGAGAGAGAGAGAGAGAGAGGAGAGAGAGAGAGAGAGAGAGAGAGAGAGAGAGAGAGAGAGAGAGAGCGCGAGCCGGAGAGAGAGCGAGAGGAAGCCCACCCCACGCACGGCGTGGCCGAGGCGAGGGTGAAGCATCATTGCCGTCGTGTGTGTGTGGGTTGTCTCACAGACAACAGCAAAGAGATCGCCGCGTTTGGTTTAGTCTCGCTCACAGCGCACTGGCTCGCATCCACGTGCGTCAGCGAGAAAGCAAACGAAACGTCTAGAGAATAGCAAGAAGCACTACTACAGGGTGCGAAATTAACGGGAGTCCGGAGTGAGACAAATACTCCCTGATTTACTGTCGGACTCCCTGATTTGACATATATGCAGGAGTCCGTGTGACTCCCTAAAAATTCTGCTATACTAACTATAGTTCGTTCCAGAGCACGGCCTCGCGGAATGTTTCAGTATTAAAATGCCCAAAGAAAATTTGGCAGACGTGCAACCCCATGAACCTGCAAAATAAGCACATGCGTTATTGTTAATATCTTTAGTTTTGAACTTCAGACTGCGGACTCCCTCATTTTGCTGCGCACTCTCTCTTTTTGGAGGCAGAGAGTCCGTTGGACTCCCTTGTTCACAAGTTAATTTCTACCCCTGCAGTACTACGTAAACCGACGTCAATACGAAGAAAAGCGTCATCAGAGTGACGATAGCTTCCTGCATGTACAATAGGCCGTCAACCGCGAGCTGCTTACGTGACGTACGTCGCGTTCCAAAAAAAAAATATTAAAAGAAATATATTCAAGAATATAATTCAAACTGTGTGGAAATGTACTAAACACAACACATGACCTTTCGAGAAAGAGAAAAATCAGTAGCACTACAGCTGCTTATTATGACGTATAATTTTCATGTAGCAAATGTTTATTGAAAATGGTCATCAAACACCTACGCCTATACGAGCAAGCTTTCTTGCCTCGTTCTACTGAAGACACTAAAACGCATATCCAAACCAGGAGAAAATCGACGTCTCTGGTTTACATCCTTTCACATAATTTGTACATCGATTTTACATGTGAACTCGATATGACCACGCTGCAGTGAACATTACAGTATTGGCTGCAGGTAACGCTATTGCAGGCAAGAACTGTAGCAAATGCACACAAAAACGTGATTATTTTTTACTTTAAATATAGTTTTGCGTTCACATGTCAATGTCAACCGCAGCATGATATAAATAGTATCAAGAGTACATAATAGTCTAGAGATTCTCTATTATCTCTATATGACAAAATCTCTATTATGTACTCTAAAGGAGGAAAATCTTTGAACTGCCATAACGCATCGGGATTTTTCCAAGTGCTCCTAGATACTTCCACTTTATTGTAGTTTAAGGTAAAATAGGGGCAATGACCGCATGTGCGAAGCGAGCGATTCCATAATGATAGCCGCTGGCACGATATAAAAGCATTAGCTGCGTGCATCCAATTAATCAACTAATGTGACTTCCGAATAAAAGCACGTGGAGGCGCTGCAGTCGTCGCTCGTGTTGTTTTGCAACATGTTTCCGCCACCGCCCAAACATAATACATGAACACGCACGGGGATGGTGATAGAGACCCACACACGGAGACACAGGCACTTGGAGCGTTTCAATAAAATATAATGCTAAATAAATACGAAATCTATTTACTACTAAAGTCTTAATGTTTCTATACTCTCTTTCACCTATTATTGCCGACAATTTCCTGCATATGCCGTCCAAATGCTCATCTGCAACAAACCTGGCTGCCGCCATGGCTGCCGCTGCACACTGACACATAAATATATAGATGTAAAAATAAAAATAAATAAAGTGGGCGGAGCTCCGGGGAAATCCAGCGAATGGAGATTCATAAACAGCGCATGATATGAAAGTAGTAAATGGGCGCACAATACGCGCCACAGATTTCGTATCACTTATTTTATCAAATTTTTTGCATAAATAAGGTTGATTTGATAAAATCTTTGCACACTTTTATTAGTCCACAATGCTTATTAATAGGATACGTAGTAACGTGGCTGCTGTAAAATCTGTGTAGGTAAAAACGTTACAAATTGTAACCGGAAATCTGCTTTGGCTGTGGTAGATTGAAGCCCATGAGCGAGAGCGCCATCTGTCGCGGAGATTGACACACCCCCTTTACGTACGCGCGTGCGCACGCACGCACATACACACACACGCGCGCATACACAGAGGTGAGGGAGGCATACACACACACACGTTGAGAGAGAGGGGAAGAGAGGGAAGAGAGGATGGGGAGGGATGGATATATAGAGGAGGAGGGAGATGGGAGATGGGGGATGAGAGGGAGAGGGATAGGGAGAGGGAGAGGGAGAGGGAGAGGGAGAGAGGGAGAGGGAGAGGGAGAGAGAGAGAGAGAGAGCGAGAGAGAGAGAAAGAGAGAGATATACACTCAGACTAGGATCAACAGTAATGGTATTCTCCCTCCTACTTGCTCTGCTGGCTCGTCCTGACGCATGAAATAAACGCCAACATTTGCTGCTGGTACCAGCTGAAGCGAGATGTCTGGCATTCGCGCTACAAACTAATTGATATACGGCAGACTCTTTTTCACTACTTTCATCGATGCAACCGAAGCTGCTCTACGCCCACGGTGATGGCCAATTACTTTCGGAGGGAACTCGGCACCAGTCTCGACGTTGTTTGAGGTATACGTTTTTTTCCGACTTGCCGCGAGGCTGTACGCCACATAAATCCCTCTCCGGGGGCGCCCTGGTTGATGCTCGCGCACTTGAACCCGATGTTATATACGTAGCATCCCTCCCACCTGTGCGTAATATACTACGTATACGTCCTGGACGATTCTCCCATCGCTTGCGCGGATTGCGAGACGCCGAGAGCTGGATTGGAATTCAAAATAACCGCGAGCGAACGCCATGGGAACTAGACGCCAGGAAATTCGCACACAAATAAATACAGTGCGCTTTGTTCACCAGGCGGATACGAAT
Source organism: Priapulus caudatus (assembly GCF_000485595.1). Classification (NCBI taxonomy): domain Eukaryota; kingdom Metazoa; phylum Priapulida; class Priapulimorpha; order Priapulimorphida; family Priapulidae; genus Priapulus; species Priapulus caudatus. The sequence goes on from NW_014577087.1 coordinate 459,464, forward strand.
CGTATCGGGAAATCTAGCCAGCAACTTGTGGTCTCCATACTAATTAAGTTGATAATATTCGAACATGCGCGCTAGCGAGCGTGCAAGCTTCTGCCGCCGAGTCCGCAGACTGAGTCCACGATATGCCATGGTTACCAACGTACCTATCTACTTAAACTGGTACAGTACTGTACCTGTACGACTATGATTAATTAAGCTAACCACGAGTCGATGAGCGCCCATCACAATCGCGTCCCTTGAGCGCCGCTACATATTTTTTTAATACGAACCAACGCGAATCTGCTGAACGTGCACGGTGTCTCCCGAAGACGTGAGAAAAATACGCCCTCCACTTTTTCCACTGATTTTTACCGTGTTTTTTTTTTAAATCTCGCTATTCCGAGCATCATCATCATATGCAGGCGCCATGATGCAGACCCGTGTGTATGATGAGGTTGCAGTGGATCTGTCACACACGGCATCTAGCCGAGGTTGCTGGGACCCGCCCTGACAGAATCATTACATGTGGTTCCTGTTAGCCGACAGACAGACAACCGGCGCGCTGCCGTCCGTCTTCGGGAAGTGCGCGAGCTTGTATTTCAACGCCAACACCCGTTTTTTTGCGCGAACAGTCAAGTCTCCCACACAACTATACGTTTACTATAACATCAGGAGTCTATCAATATAGATATTGATAGACTCCTGATAACATGCCAAACTCACAATTACGTCCAGTGCGTAGCACGGGGCATGCAGCACGCGCCATGCAACACAAACCGGGCAGTACGAACGACGTACCATGTAGCCCACAGCACGCACAGCATGTACCATGCAACACACAGCACACAGTACGAAACAGAATCCACTAAATATACCATTCAAAATAGAGACCGTTGTGCTTGCGAAATAAAAAATTCAACAAAGGATAAACAACAACAACAACAACAACAACAACAACAACAACAACAACAACAACAAGACAACAACAACAAGACAACAACAACAAGACAACAACAACGACACAGCACGTGTACGGCAACGGCTATTAAGAGTTACAATAAAAACATGTCCGGAAGCTATGGTTTACGTGATTTCCCGCACGTAAGCGCTATATAATACTGCCTTTCTCGCTCCCGGCCACGCATCCCCATCATTAAAAACGTAAACAGCCACCTGGTACTAACCATACGTAATTATGCGATGTAACATAGATTGATTGATTATTAGCTTCAACATGACAAATACCTGCTCACGTAAACACGCAGTTAACCGGCTTCTGCTTCAAAATGAAATAAGAATTACAGATTCTTAATTACATGAAGTCAAGGGTATAGACACGATATTTATTGTTTCATTGTTATAAGTGATTCCATTAATTAATAATTATATTATTTTAGTTCAGTTTGCATTGAGATTTTTATGGCGAAAAATTTGACACGTGTCATTTTATGAATATGTTGCATTATAATGTCCTATCTGCTGTTGTTTTTTTCATCAGCGTGGAAGAGGCAACTTCGATTGATGCATTGTGGGAAGGTTGTCGCCAGTGTGTGGAACAACTCTGAACTCAAAGTCAGGAACGCTTCCACCAACACTCCATGCGCAGTCTAAATTCACAACGACACTAAACTGCAGCCGAAATGCCACAGAGAAATGATATCCAGGAACAAAATTCGTTATCAGCGACAACAGCTGTGCAGGCAGATGTCGCCCACCTGTGCTGCATTTGCAGGCGCTCGAATGCGCTCTTGATGCTATCTATAATCCCAGGTAGGTTTCACAGAAATGAAAACATTCTCCGCCATCGCGAACAACGTTGGTAGGATTACTAGGAAGGACAACAAACGCACGGTCATCACCACAGGCACTTGGAACGTCTCAATAAATAAATAAACAATGGTAAATAAACACGAAATGTATTTACTAGCAAAGTCTTAATGTTTCTCTACTCTATTTCGCCTATTATTGTCGATAACTTGCTGTAAGTTGTAACTCTACGATTCTTGTTGTTTGTGCACAGGGCATGCGTGCGGTACTTGTGTGTTGCAAATCTATGAGCATTTGAACGGCATTTACAGCAAGTTATCGACAATAATAGGCGAAATAGAGTTGAGAAACATTAAGACTTTGGTAGTAAATACATTTCGAGTTTACTTACCTTTTTTTTATTGAGACGTTCCAAGTGCCTGTGCTCGCGCCCTGGCTCTAGAACTATAGCTCTTCGCTGTGGCAGAGTGAATGGCGATAGTTCTAGAGCTACTCGCGCCCCGTCATCATGTGGTCTTAGCACAATAAACAACATTAACGACGGGCTTCACTGATCTATATCGCCCCCCCCCCCTACTGACTGAGATCTCGGCGTCAGCAGCGACCGGCTAGAAGCGACAACCACCACGCCGCACTTACCAGCGAAATAAACAGCACTTACACGAGAGAATGTCGTGCCAGCAGAGAAGACACATTGTGCGTGCGCCTATCCCTCCGGCTTCCAGATAACGCGCGTCTCCGGTTCACGCTCATTTCAGTACTTTTCCAGTGCGAAGAGGCGACGAGAGGCCAAATGTTGTCTAACGATGTCTCTCACTCGTTCGCCGCTACCACCTACCTCCTTATACGTAGAATTGTATCGAAACTACGGGAATGTTAGTCGCTGTTTCCACATTCGCAGTCCTGACCACAACGATACCGACTTCTGGAACACATTCGTATCACATATTGACTCACGCAGAGTCCCCAATAAGCTCATCCCGTTGCACACGTGCGCAGCCTTCCACACACGCACACACAGGAAGCTGTGGCAAAGGAAGCAAGCGCCCACGTCGGACCCCACGTACAGTCTGCGGTACTCGTACTCGCGTGTCAGCAGATCGCGAGGCCAGGGAACCATCCGCGAAACGCAATTACAGGGAAAACCGACCGACAAGTATTGACTACGGGCCACGTGAATCGCAAGCACACGTGTTGACTGAAGAAGCTACGGTATGTCCGCTATTGCCCAGAACCTTTAATAGATTCCCCCTACTCCGGCCACACTACTACTACTACTACCAGGAGTAAGATAATATAGGATATCCTATATTATCTTACTCCTGCTACTACTACTACTACTACTAACACTACCACTACCACTACTAGTACTACTACTACTACTACTACTACTACTACTACTACTACTACTACTACTACTACTACTACTACTACTACTACATCACGACTGCAAATACTCTACTGATTTTGTATATTGCATTTCGAGTGCACCGGCAATTTTCTAATAATATAATACTAATACTAATAGTAATAGTACACGGAGCACAGACCGTTGTTCCTGAAAGCAAGAGCGAGAAATGTCGAATGCTATATAGCCGTTCGCAGAGCGAAGGGCTATAGTTCTAGAGCTAGGTGGGACGGTACCACGAGAATACGCTATACATTTTCACTCACCTATGACACCTAGAGATAAGCATCTTCAGAATCGTCATGGTGGAATTACAGGTACAATGGCTGCGCACGCGATTGTCAGGTGCAATCACAAGAAAGAGACCGCGTTCTCGCTGCTCCCCAAGAACTATCTATGTGGACACTTCCCAAGAGCGCATTTATTGCATGCATGCCATCCGCAAGAGTATATATACGGCATACCTGACCAGGGGAGATTCCTTTCATGTTTACAATTACCTGCTGGTTTTTCATTTCCAATAAACCAGAAAATAGACATCCGTCTCGAATTCCCAACATTAAAAATACGCTAGCACACGGGCATCGACATATTAGCACGGGACCATCTACGTTAGCGCCCATATGGTTGCAATTCAGTTTCGGGCAGTCTACATGCGCAAGCGAAGAATTTTCTCTGCAAAACCACTACCACTATGAGCCCATCAAGGTTCTGACCTGGAAGCAACAGCCACATGTTACGAGGAACCACGCGTGGGGGCGGAAGGAGGGGGGCTAAACAGGGATTAAAATCTCAGGAATTTAGTCAATTTACAACACCGGCCAGTTCCGCTATCTGCTCCCCGCAAAACACAGCTAGCGAGAGAGGGGGAGACAATTAAGAGGACACTGGTTCCTAATGCGTTCCAACTGTGACCTGCTATTTCCACACACGGCTTTTCTGACAAGATCATCAGCTGACCTATTCACGCTATAAACTGATGTAGTAACGTCCTCGCACTACGACGCAATGTTGTTTCATGAGATTTCTAAATATATTTCACCACATGAATAGTTAGCAGATCAGCTGACCGGATTCGACGTGGTAAGATAATAACGTAAAAAATCATGACGTAAAACCTGTCCGCATTAATTTGATATCGTAAGTCCCTTCGCAATATGTGCAAGCAACTCGGCATGCGTGCGAGCGTGCGTGCGTGCGTGCGTGCGTGCGTGCGTGCGTGCGTGCGTGCGTGCGTCATCGCGGCAATAACATCGGTTGCCTAGAAACGACTCGAAAGCTATAAACACTCTCTCAATTCTCAACGTAGCGACGATGCGACTGCGCTTCGATCTCTCAGCCAGCCGAACTCAGGCGAGTTGGCGATCGCGCCAAATCATCAATAGTTGAACTCCCCGCTTATGCGCTCTTACTAAATGAGCAGAACTTAACTATGCACGTTGTTTGGCACGAAGATTAGCCGAGTAGACAGGCACTTGAAACGTCTCAATAAAAATAAACAAGT
>NW_014577087.1:466237-468725 GCF_000485595.1 Priapulus caudatus
GAGAGAGAGAGAGAGAGAGAGAGAGAGAGAGAGAGAGAGAGAGAGAGAGAGAGAGAGAGAAAGAGAGAGAGAGGTAGATAGAAGACAGAACAGATTGCGTTTAGAAAGCCTTCGCAAACACCCGCACGTACGCCACGCACACGACAACTCCGAAACAATCTATCTCTTGTTTTAAACCGCAACGTCGCCCAAAAAACGTATCGAATCGATAATGCGAGCTGTATTGCAACCAGTTTCCCCTGAGAGTAATCACAGATCTAGAGGCCAACAGCCCCCGACCGCCACGCATGAAATGACAATGAAATGCTGCAGGCAGTAGCAACAGCAGTGGCGGCGGCGGCAGACGCAATGCTACGTGGCTTACCTCCGCAGTTTTTTCACGTGCTTAGTCATCTCCGTAAAGCAGACTGAAACGCCGTCGCTCCACTCGCGCGCTCGCTGTAGCTCGATCAGTTGCTGACGAGGAGACAGACCCCCACACGCGCGCTCTCTCAGTCACCGAGAATCGAACGATCTCTCTCAGGTCTTCCTCCTCGCCGCTAGCCCGTAGGTACTCTCCCGTTCTCCAGCGACGTCCCCATGGCAATCTCAGTCGACAGCAGTTTTTCTCTCTCGTAAGTGCCGGCGGGGTAGAAACAAGCGCACGTACACACACTCTCCTCTCCGATCTAAAATAGTCGCCGAGGCGCGCAGAAGTGCGAGTGTATCTGCACAGTAGCAGCGCAGCGGCGTACGCACGCGCGCGCGTATCTATCTATACACGGTGCGCGCGCACGAGTATCTGCAAACGCGTGTGCGCGTACGCGTTCACCAACGTCTACGTCGCCGACACGTCCGTCGGCAGAGCACCGACGACGACAACAGCAGCACCAACGACAATAATAATAATAACAACAGCAACAACAACAACAACAACAACAACAACAACACTCCTGTGCGGTCCTGTACACACGGTCGCTGCGGTATGGCTGTATATTACAGGAGTCGCTCTCTCTCTCTCCAACACGTAGGCTTACACTTCCACACACGTTCACGGACTCCGGTTAAACTCGCACGCGCAACGAGTGATGACGCCGTGGAAATCGACAGCGCGGCAGCAAGCAGCAGCTATACTGCGAACGTTTGTGACGGTGGCGCTCTGTAACGTTGCGTTACGTTGCTCCCGTGCGTCGTCGACGCTAATGAATGCACAGGGCGTCTGCATCTGCGCGCGCGCGCGGAGCAGCGTGCTTCGAGACGACGGCGGTGCGCACAGTAAGCAGCTGTTACCGGCCAGCGCGCCGACCAATGCTGCTGCCTCGCTGGCGGAGCTCGCAAGGGATGCCGGATGCTAAGCAACAACAACAGCCGCAGCAGCAGCAGTAGCAGTAGCTGGAAATGATAGGCAGCAGCAGCAGCAGCAGCAGCAGCAGTGGCTGGTGATGATAGGCAGCAGCTGCACCGGCAGCAGAGGTTTCGGTCAGGGAGATGTTATCGGTAGGTAGTTAGGTAGCTACGCGGTATCCGTGCGAGTAACACTAACAGCAGCTGAAGGGAGTATTTCTACGTACTGCGTGTCTCACCCGCCTCCACCCGACAATCCACGCGTCTGTCAGACGCACAGATCTACCTGCGCGCAAGTGTTGAACGCAGGGCGGCAGCACTAGCAGCTTCGTGCATCCACGCGCCGACGGTCTGACCCCACGACGACTAGCGACGACTGCTAGCATCCACGATCGTAATGCGCATGCGCCCGCTTCCCGAGTTAACGACCCGACTTTTTACAATGCCGCCGTCCACCACGATGTATGCGTGTAATCACGGCAGAGCCACTCTGTGTAAGTGGAATCACGGTGTAGTCACGCTGTACGGATGAAATCACGGCGGAGTCACGCTGTGAGCGTGCACTTGCAGTGTATTCACGCTGCGTGCGTGCAATCACACTGTGCTCACGCTGTGTAGGTGAAGTCACGTTGGAGTCACGGTGCATGGATTGAGTGACGCTGTGTGGGTGGAGTCACGGTGTAATCACGTTGTGTGGGTGGAGTCACGGTGTAATCACGCTGTGGGTGAAGTCACGTCAGAGTCACGGTGCATGGGTGGAGTGACGGTGCGTGGGTGGAGTCACGGTGTAATCACGCTGTGTGGGTGGAGTCACGGTGTAATCACGCTGTGTGGGTGGAGTCACGGTGTAATCACGCTGTGTGGGTGGAGTCACGGTGTAATCACGCTGTGTGGGTGAAGTCGGGAGTCACGAGTGTAATCACGTTGCCTGTGTGGTAGGATTCTACGCGTGTATAATCACGCTGTGTGGGTGAAGTCACGTGTAATACGCTGTAGGTATGCGACAGTGTGACATAAGCACAGACTCATTACGCTGTCGTGATCACAGCAGCATTGAGCTTCGTGTAAGGAGAACATCGACTGCCGCCACCCGAGGCTTTCTCTCCACTCTGCGGAGACGCTCGACTTCCTTCGTCTCTCGCGCCTACCTCTCAGCTGCGACTTC
>NW_014577087.1:469500-472905 GCF_000485595.1 Priapulus caudatus
GAGAGAGAGAGAGAGAGAGAGAGAGAGAGAGAGCGAAAGAAAGAGAGAGAGAGAGCGAAAGAGAGGGGGAGAAAGAGATAGGTAGCTAGATAGCTGGATGAATGAATGGGTGGATGGATGGATGGATGGATGGATGGATAGACAGATAGACAGACAGATAGATAAAGAGGGACCCGCTCGCGCTACACTTAAATTACGTCACCGGTAAAGTTACGAGAACGCATGGCCATCTCGGCTGTCCTGACATCCTTCGGCCTCGGGCGACGCAAAGCTGCCGTTGACAACGACAATTGTGTAGATCAACGACGGATTCAGCTGCTTGTTGGATAATCAACAAATCTGTCGCGATCTGCATTTCGAGTCACGTAGCTTGGCAATTTCGCACGCATCGCCGATGAGTGCAGAGATGCGGCTGAGGAGGCAAGGACTTCATCCGCCAGACGGCAGCTCTAGCGTTTGGACGCAGAGAAAGAAAACTGACGGTTCGAACGTGTCTGACTGCATTGGGAAGCTGTTTATGGCCGGAGTAGTGTCATCCGATAATATCGCGATAATCATTATTGCGGGAATTTTGAATGGGTGCATTTGAATCTCTGTTCTCCCACTTCCTCGACAGACAGGCCTTGCTCATATCCAAAACCTCACCGTTTGCATAAATACTAAAACGTAAGGTATCCGTGAGCAGAAAATAGTGCAGTAGTATTTTGGAAAGGGATGCAATTAAAATGTCACGCGCATGTCGCTAACAAATAAGAGATTACTATAATTAATATTTCAATTTACCTAAGTGACGGTGCCGGCTACAGACAGAGAATCTCTTAGACCTGCACATCAGGATTTAAACCTCAACCTCTCATCGCCGGCTGTAACGCTAAAACGATAGCGGGAGTTGCAAACACGATGTATATCCACAAAACAACAGATCGGATTTCATCAACTGCACAGAGATCATGGCGAACGCCTGCATTGACAATACCCCCCCCCCCACGCACGCACACACGCACACACGCACACACACACAAACGGGTGTTGCTATCCCCCGGGCGTGGAGGGACGGTCACGTGATACAGTTGACGTATACTTCAAAGTCCAAATATTCCACAGAAAGATTCCACAGTCATACCTCCGTACTAGACATGGCCTTATATCCCTAACCCTAACCCTAACCCCCGTGACCCATATGTTGACCTTCGCATGTCAGTCGATCAATACTTTCCTTTATATAGTCAATTAACTAATCTAAATTAGATATGTCTGGCGTAAAAACAAATCAACTGCGTCATGGCTATTTATCACAGACGATACGATACTAACCAGGCTATGCCCTCAATATTACGCTAGTAAATAAAACTAGAGTTGCTGAACTTCTTCAAACTAGACGTCTTATAAAGGGCGCTTCATTCAATAATTACCGCAAATAAATTCCATATTCATCAGCCAGCGAGATACAACGCATACATTTTATAAGTTACAGCTATCACCTGGCAGAATTCAAACTGGCATGCGTCACGCATCTAACGCATTGTTTCCATTAATTGCTGCTCGCTTGCACTTAACAACAGTTCTCACGTTCCATCATTAAGACACATAAGTGACACAGACTGCGTGACTGCGGTACAGAACACAATCAGCTCCTATAGTATCCAGAAAGCCTCATACTTTAGGGTTGTTTCTCTAAGCTGCACACGCTCGCTGCTCACAAGAGTTGGCATCGTGGCGTATGTATATAATACACGCACTGTTTTTTTTATCGACACCAGCAAGCTTGGAAACAGACAGCGCGTGGATATTTCAGGCCTTTCTAGATTTCACCAATCATTCGGCGCCTGCCGGAGCGAGAAGCTACTGCGATCCGGCTCTAAACATTTACTTGCACTCGCAGGACCGCCCTGCTGCCAGCGGCGTTCTAATCTGAAACTTCCACCCCAACCGACAGTCATTCTTACGTTGACTTCGTTCACATTGCTATGAGGACCTCGACTGCCGATGGACGCGCAACCTATAAGTACGATAAAGTGCGCATTGTGATACCATAGCCGCGATCAAATGAGGCATTAATTTAACGCAACAGTTATATGCAGTGAAATGTATCACCTTGTGTAGCTAGCTTTATTCTGAGATCAGGTACAAATATGGTTACCCCGTACATCGCATGTAGCAAACATGCATTGGCTGCAAACATTGCACTGGCAATATCGTGGCTATATTTTACGCTCTCGCTCGGTGTATATTACAAAAAAACACTGAAACGCAATAATAATGCCTTAATCTATTTCAAGTGATACCACTATTAATAGCAACTCGTTAGCTGAATAAAAACTCCGCAAACTGCTATTCGGTTAATATAATAATTGTGGCTGCAGCACATATTCTTCTGAACATTAAACAAAAAATTTATTGGCAATGAGAATTTGGCCATACAAGTTATTCAGCGGTAACAAAGCCAGTATAAAAGGGAAGCGGCCCTTAATAAATAGAAAATGCATTCTTTACCATACAGTTAAGTTCTTTTAACACTTTCTACCTCATATTACGCCCATTCCATACCTGCATATATGCAATTCAAACCTAAAGACTTCCCCTATCCTATTAGGAGACTAAGAGGGCGCATATCGCCTAGAGTGCTTAGTAATCAGTAAACCTTATACATTACTATTAGTCATTATTACTACGTTGTCACTGCATCAGCTATGCAATATCTGCTCATTAACATTGTGATTACACTCTGATCACACAGCCACACGTGCTGCAACCGAGCGTGTAGCTTTACCAGCAGGTACCACGACACTAGCATTACCTACCCCTCAATGGCCCTGCGCGTTCGCAAGCAAAGATTACACTTAAACACGCGAAAAGCTAAGACTCCCGTTTGCAAAAGCAGGAAAAGGCAACTTTCTTGCCTAGCAAACAACATATCCTATAATAAAGTGCTAGCGTAGTGTACTATTCAGCAGAATCGACCTCATGTCTGCTGCCAGTTCTATACATAAACCCCGCCATTACCCCACCTCTGTTGCTCGCTCTCCCTCCCTTTCTCGCATTTTTCCCTGCCTTCACTATCCATTTTCTCTGACCCTTCTCTCTCCATCTTATCCCCTCACCTCTACTACCACCGCTTTTCCTCCTCCTTTTCCCTTTCCTTCTCAATTCTCTCCGCCAGTCCTCTTTTAATCTCCCTGCCACGCTTACGCGCCCCCCTCTCCCTCTCTCCCTTGCCTCTTCCCTTCTCTCTCTCTCTCTCTCTCTCTCTCTCTCTCTCTCTCTCCTCTCTCTCTCTCTCTCTCCTCTCTCTCTCCTCTCTTCTCTATCTCTATGCTCTTCTCTTCTCTCTCTCTTCTCTCTCTCTCTCTCTTCGTTTCTCTCTCTCCTCTCTTCTCTATCTCTATGCTCTTCTCTTCTCTCTCT
>NW_014577087.1:472915-480976 GCF_000485595.1 Priapulus caudatus
CCGTCATCCCTAACCCTAACCCTGATCCGTAACAGCTAGTGTGCTGCCATCATTGCACGTACTGTCCCTCCACGCCCGGGGATAGCAATTTCCCCACAACAAACACCACCACCACCACCTTCCTCACTACTCCCAAGACTCACGCATCCCTCCAACCACCGCAAAAACACGGTATCTCACTTCCGTACGAAAGAAAACTCGAGGTTTTTGGAAGGAGCGCTCTTCTTGCGCGCGTGCGCGAAATCTGTTTTGACGTTCTCCGCGAATCCGCGGACCACTGGCGCACTGGCTCCACTGCACGGAAAGCCCTCGAACTCTTGTAAACTCATAACGCCAAAACACGAAAACGAATCGCGCGAAGAGAAGGGTGACAGAAGCACGCTCCGCCCTGGTTGGCTGATACCTGCGAGAGCGCGCTACGTGAAGCGCTTTTCGCGCCTGCTGGACTACTCGTAGTGCAACACGAACGACTACGGAGTAGCGCTGCGATATTTTAGAGCGAGCGTGAGTCACACACAACTCGCCACGACGGTAGTACCCTAGCGTCCATCCCCCGATCAGCTAGCGCCATGGTTAAGGGTGAAAACCACACTAGGCTGATTTGTCATTTGCGATCGAGCCGCGCGTGCCGATCGTCGAGCTTTAGCGCTGAATTTTATCGACGCGATGGTGTTGTGAGGCGCGCGATATCCTACGGTCGGCACCGAGCGACTTGTTGACAACACGCACTCCCTCGTACACCATATGCCCATCGCCCCAGCTCACACACACATCATGCCATCTTTTTGGCCATCCGCCTATGCCTCGCCCTCCCTCCCAATTCTCTCCGGCCCGCAACTTGCTCGACTTTACACATATCCTCCACCCACGCATTACCGTTTTATCGCCTCCTCTGCCGCCTCCACCTCGTGGTGTAACCATCCAATGGCCACTTCCCCCACCGCGTTACGCTGATACCCCTCCAACTTTCCACCTTTCACCCTATACGCAATGGTCCCTCCTAGCCTCCCACCCCTACGCCATAGTCCCCTTCCTATCTTCAACCCCTTACTGCCCAGAGCTCCCCAAACTACCACGCTGCTTGATATATCCTCCCACCCCACGCGAATAGCTTCCTCCCACCGCCCACCCCTACCTCAATTCTCCCAATCCACATATTCCACCGCTAATATCTTCTCTTCGCCACTCCATTTCAAATGCCTCCATCCGTAGTCATTCTTCGTACACGCTCTCCATCACGCGCAGTCACATTCCCTACCCACGATATGTCTCGGATGTAAGTGCTGCTTGTAGCGATGTTCATGAGTCGACGACCGACATCTCTATCTGTGTATTCTTTGTGCGTTTGGTTTTTTTTGCCTGTCATCTCGCCTCCTCTCTCCCTCTCTGTGTTCTTGTATAACATACTCTCGTATAATTTGTGAAGCTGCTAAGCTTTGTTTAATGCATTTACGACGCCGCAGTTTCTCGGCGATACGGACACAACCTACGCTGTAAAGCAGCGGCTCGTACGTGATAGTGCGCTTATATCATGTTTTGTCCTCTGTCCAGGCATACGCATCAAACGTATATGGCTGAACGATAAACTATGTGTATCATACATGCTGGTTACGGCGTGACATATTTGACTTGCGCATCAGTCAGTCGATCAATACTTTCTTTTATATTATCAATATACTAATCTAAATAGATATGTGGTAACAAATTCAACGGGTCATGGCCCTAGTCTTTATCATCAGATGCGATTAACAACTAACCAGGCTATTGCTCATATTTTACGCCTATGTGTCTATATTTATTATTTTATAATATCTGATGCTCAACAAGTATAATCTATTTTTACTTTCAAATATATTTTTCTATGTATTTTTTCCCAAGCGATACATTTTAAAGTACAGGTGATCACCTTGTATTATTATTGCGAATAACTCATGGCGGTCACGGCCATCTAACGATGATTTACCATTAATGTCTGCTCTGGTGCTGGCACTAATCAATAGGTTCACGTTCATCTTTTAACGACATAAGTGGACACAGACTCTGGCGTGATGCGGTACAGACACACAATGCACCTATGAGTATCCAGATAAGCCTCCATACTGTTAGGTGGTTCTCCTAATCTGCACACGCTCTCGAGCAAGAGTTGGCGATGGGTATGTATAGTAAGATACACGAGGATCTGTTTTCTTTCATCGACCACGCAACGTGGAAACAGACAGCGCGGTGGATGATACCTCTCGACAAGCCTTTTCTAGATTTCACCAATCATGGCGCCTGGGGAGCTGAGAAGTACTGGCGAATCCGGGCGTGGTTCTAACATTTAGTTGCCTGCGCATACCAGTGCTAGTACCCATCGGCCGTTTCTAAATCTGAACTAACAATCATGCTTTACTTGACTTCGTCCTTCGTTCACAGTTGATATGAGCGACTACCGACCTGGCATGACGCGAACTAGATGAAGTACGATTATTAAAGTGCGAGTGATAGCAGTTATCGGATAATGAGATTTAATGTTAACGCAACAGTAGTTGCAGGAAATGTATTCACTTGTGTATTGAGTTTATTTCTGAGATCGGAGGTATCAAATCATGTACCGCTAAATCGCATCGTAGCCAAACATCATTTTGGCTGACGACATTTCACATGCCCAATATGCTGCGTTATATTTACGTCGGTCGTGTTAATTTACAAAAAAACACTGTAAACGCATGAATAAGTATCGAGTTTCAAGCTATACCAGTATGATACAACTCGTTATGTGACATAAAAAACTCGGCAAACTCGTGATTCGATGTATGATAATCAGATTTGGCGTCTGGGGCACATATTCATTCTTGAACATTTAAAAAAAATTTATTGCAATGCGAGCGGAAATTTGGCCCATGACAATGGTGTTGGTTCAGGGTAACAAGCCAAGTATAAGCAGAAGTGCGCTTAAGTAAAGGAGAAAAGTGCATTTTTACGTAAGCGTTAAGTTCGTTAAACACTATCTTACCCTTGCATATAGCGCACTTCCAGACCGTGCATGATATGGCCAATGTCCAAGCTAGATGAGCCTTCCCATGCCATTAGGAGAGGTAGAGAGGGCCGCATAATCGCTAGGTGGCGTTATAATCAGAAATATACATGCATTAGGCTACATCATAAACTACTACATGTTTCACTGCAGTGCAGCCTATGCAAAGTGATCTGGCCATATTACATCTGTCATTACACTTTGATCACACAGCACACGGTGAGGATGCGGCGTGTAGTATGTACAGTGTGACGGCACGCAGCTTACTCACTACTCTTATGAGTTCCCTGCGTTCGGCAAGCAAAGATTACAGTTAAACACGGGAAAAGCCTAAGAGCCCCCGTTTGCCAAAAGCAGCGAAACGGCACACTTTCTGCCTAGCAAAACAATTATCCTATGAATATCAAGTGCTTACTAGGGTAGTGACATGTTCAGCAGAATGACTCTTATGCGGCTGCCAGGCATATACATAAACCCTCGCATTAGCCACCTCTTGTTAGCCTCTGCTCTCCCGTACCCTTCTCTGCCATTGCGCGCTTGCCTTCACTATCCATTCTCTGACCCTCTCTGCTCCATCTCTTATCCGCCCTCACTGCTACTACCCCCCTTTTCCTCCCTCGTTTTTCCCTTTCCCCTTCTCATTCTTCGCATCCTCTTTTAATCTACCCTGCCACGCTACGCGCCCCCCTCTCCCGTACTCGTTCCCTTGCTCTTACCCTTCTCTTCTCTCTCGTGCTCTCTTCTCTCTCTCTCTCTCTACTCTCTCGCTCGTCGGTCTCTCTGCTCCGTCTCTCTCTCTCTCTCTCTCTCTCTCTCTATCTCTATCTCTGCGAAAATAAATGCTCAGTTAGTGCGGTGGCTAGGCGGCATTGATTGTCGACAGCGCGCGCTAGGCGTACTTAGATCATCTATTCTGACTCACTCGCCTGCCACTGAGACTCCACTGTAACGATGCACACCGATGACCACCGGCGGCGGTGTACGCGTCCCTACTGCCCAGCGCACTGCTATCTCTGGGGCGCCACCTCTGGGGCCCGGACTAACGACGTTAGACTGCTCTAGCATCACGTTGGGATGAGACACCCATCTCATGACCAACGCCAACGAGGCTGGGTCGCACATCCGTGTGCGCGTACAGTAAACAGAAAATATACGAGAAAGCAGTGAGTTTTCCCGATTTTTGTCGGACCTCGTGTACATATGCGTTATATATATACATATCAGGGGTTAATAATGACAAAATGACATTTGTCTTTATTAACCCCTGATACATACATATATATATATATATATATGCGTTACGTATATATCTCGTGTATATATATATATGCGGAATGTTTACACACGAAGCGTCCCAGATAACAGCCGGTTTTGGCTCCGGCCAACTTTTGAAGCCTGTCGCCAGCGTGTCAACCGGCCATCTGTCGTGCTAGCTACGGCAGCACAGCCGTAGACGTACGACCGTACAGCGTTACGGCAAGGTACATCCCCGTGTGCACCCTCTCCTACATCCTCGCCTGAGTTAGGCAGGTCAGCTGGCTAATAGCAGAACGCTGTGTGCAAAGCGGCAAAGCCATCCACATGCATTAGCTGAGGTGTGACGGTAAGCGAAGTAGCAAATGTGGCAGCAACAGCACCAGCAACAGCAGCAGCGGCGGCGGCGGCGGCAGCGGTGACGACGACGACGATGACGACAACAACAAAAACAATAACAATAACAACAGCCGCAGCCGCAGCAACAGCAGCGTCTATAACAGTAGTATACGTATTGCACAGCCTGCCATTGGCATGTCAGATACAGCTCTGACCTATATACATAGAAGAAACGACTAACGTGCACAATCCCAGGACAATTGCTTAACAGCAGCATCAGCAGCATCAGCATCAGCAGTAGCAGCAGCAACAGCAGCAAGAGCGCGCGCGCGTCTGCGAAATCTTTTTTGCGTTCTCGCGAATCGCGGACCACTGACTGCTACGCACCGAAAGCTCGTAACTCATAACGCAAAACACGAAAACGAAATCGCGCGAAGAGGAAGGGTGGACAGAAGCACGCCCGCCGCTGGTTGGCTTGAATACCGCGAGCGGCGCTGCGAGCGCTTTTCGCGGCGGGAGTTACTGTATGCAAACGAACGACTAGAGAGTGGCGAGTATGTAGAGCGAGCGTGAGTCACGACACAACCTGCGCCACGACAGTAGTACCCTAGCGTTCATCCCCCGACAGCTAGCGCCATGGTTAAGGGGTGGACACACTAGGCGATTTTTCATGCGATCGAGCCGGCCGATCGGAGCTTTAGCGCGGAATTTATACGACGCGTGTGTGAGCGGGATATTATTTCGGCACGAGCGATGACACACGCACTCCCCGTACACAATGGTCCATCCCAGCTCACACACAAAGCCATCTTCCACCCACCTCCTCCTCCACTCTCCGCGCAATGCTCCTTACCACATCCCACCCCATACGTTATGCCTCCCTCACCCCTCACCTCTGTGTAACGATCCATGCCACTTCCCACCCTTACGTGATACCCCCTCCACTTCCCACCTCCCACCCCTATACGCAATGGTCCCTCCTACCTCCCACCCCTACGCAATAGTCCTTCCCATCTTCAACCCCTACGCAGTGCTCCCCAAACACCCACGCCTGTGATATATCCTCCCACCCCCACGCAATACTTCCTCCCACCGCCCACCCCTACGGAATTCTCCATCCCACATCCCACCGCTAAGTAATCTTCCCCTTCCCACTCATGTGCAATGCTCCATCCGGTAGTCATTCTTCGCTACACGCTCTCATCCACGCGCAGTCACATTCCCTACCCAGCGATATGTCTCGGATGTAACTGCTGCTTGTAGGCGATGTCATGAGGTCGGACGACGGAGCAACCCGTACGGATTTCGTGCGGGGGGTTTCCGGTTGTCACGGCGGCCCTGCACTCGCGCTACATGCAGCACCTGCCCGGGAATAGCTGTGAAGCTACAAGCTTTTTTAATGCATTTACGACCGCGCAGTTTGCGAACGTACACAACCTAGCTGTAAAGCAGCGCTGCGTAGTGAAGTGCGCTTTATATCATGTTTGCCGTCGTCCAGGCATACGATCAAACGTATATGCTGAGACGATAAAATGTGTATATACATGCTGGTTACGGCGTGACATATTTGACTTCGCATGTCAGTCGATCAATACTTTCTTTTATATATCAATATACTAATCTAAATAGATATGTGGTAACAAATCAACTGGTCATGGCTAGTTTTATCACAGGACGATAACATACTAACCAGCTATGCTCATATTTACGCTAGGTAAATAAAATAGATTGCTGAACTTCTTCAAACTAGAACGTCACTATTACCGAAATAAATTCATATTCATCAGAGGAGATACAAGCGATACATTTAAAGTTACAGTATCACCTGGAGAATTCAAAACTGCGTCACGCATCTAACGATTGTTTACCATTAATTTCTGCTTGTGGCACTAACAACAGTTTCACGTTCATCTTAACGACATAAGTGACACAGACTGCGTGATGGGTACAGGAACACAATGCAGCCTATAGTATCCAGAAAGCCTCCATACTGTTAGGGTTGTTTCTCTAAGTGCACACGCTGCTCTCACAAGAGTTGGCATGTGGGTATGTATATAATACACGAGACTGTTTTCTTTATCGACCAGCAAGTGGAAACAGACAGCGCGTGGATATATTCAGCCTTTTCTAGATTTCACCAATCATGCGCCTGGGAGCGAGAAGCTACTGCGAATCCGGTTCTAAAAATTGACTTGCCTGCGCAGACCAGTGCTGCCATCGGCGTTCTAAATCTGAACTAACCGAAGTCCTCTTTAGGTTGCTATGAGGACTCCGACTGGCATGGACGCAAACTAATAAGTACGATATAAAGTGCGAGTGATACATAGCGGATAATGAGGATTAATTTAACGAACAGTATTGCAGTGAAATGTATCACCTTGTGTATGCAGTTTATTTCTGAGATCAGGTACAAATATGTTACCCGTAATTGCATGTAGCAAACATGCATTGGCTGAACATTTCACTGGCAATATGTGCGTATATTTTACGTCGTCGGTGTTATTAAAAAAAAACACTGTAAACGGAATAATAATGTTATCGATTTCAAGTGATACCATATTGATAGCAACTCGTTAGTGAATAAAAACTCGCAAACTCTATTCGAGTTAATATAATAATTGGTGCTGGGCACATATTCATTCTTGAACATTTAAAAAAATTTATTGCAATGAGGAAATTTGGCATACAAGTTTTGTCAGGGTAACAAAGCCACGTATAAAGGGAAGTGGTTTAATAAAGAGAAAATGCATTTTTACCAGTAAGTTAAGTTCTTTTAACACTTCTACCTGCATATACGCATTCCATACCTGCATATATGCAATTCCAACCTAATGACTTCCCCTATCCTATTAGAGACTAAGAGGGCACATATCGCTAGTGCTTATAATCAGGTAAACTATACATGCATTAGTACATTATTACTACGTTGTCACTGCATCAGCTATGCAATATCTGCTCATTACATTGTGATTACACTTGATCACACAGCACACGTGAATGCGAGCGTGTAGTATTTACAGGGTACGCACGCACTTACTCACTACTCATGGCCCTGCGTTCGCAAGCAAAGATTACACTTAAACACGGAAAAGCTAAGACTCCCGTTTGCAAAACAGGAAAAGGCAACTTTCTGCCTAGCAAAACAATATCCTATAATAAAGTGCTAGGGTAGTGACATTTCAGCAGAATGACTCATTGCTGCTGCCAGGCATATACATAAACCCTCGCCATTACCCACCTCTGTTGCTCTGCTCTCCCTCCCTTTCTCGCCATTTTTCCCTTGCCTTCACTATCCATTTCTCTGACCCTCTCTCTCCATCTTTATCCCCTCACTCTACTACCCCCTTTTCCTCCCTCGTTTTCCCTTTCCCCTTCTCATTCCTTCCGCATCCTCTTTTAATCTCCCTGCCACGCTTACGCGCCCCCCTCTCCCTCTCTCCCTTGCCTCTTCT
>NW_014577087.1:482302-484590 GCF_000485595.1 Priapulus caudatus
AGAGACGGAGCAGAGAGACCGACGAGCGAGAGAGAGAGAGAGAGAGAGAGAGAGAGAGCAGAGAGAGAGAGAGAAGGAAGAGGCAAGGGAAGAGAGGGAGAGGGGGGCGCGTAGGTGGCAGGGTAGATTATATATATATATATATATATATATATATATATATATATATATATATATATATATATATATATACAGGGCGTGTCACAACGACCTACAATCAGATTCGCAGATTTTATTTCTGAGTAATGCGTTTCACGATCATGGCTGGAATAAAACTCTTTCATTAAATCCCCATAACCCACACATCAAACGGCGCCACAGTTAAGCTGCGTCGCGATCATGCAGTTTCAGTCGTTACGGTCAGTTACGCATGGTTATGCTCTGCCCTGAGCATCACGTAAAATGCAATATCATCATGCGTAATCTTTACGCTATCAGCAGCTTCATGTACTCCGCCACATAACCTCGTGCTCGTTCGGCGAAATTATATACAACGTGGAGATGACGTCGTCACTTGCAAGACACGTACCGACACCCAAAACTGTCAAAAATACGATAGAACGCGAGGTCCTTTACATGTTATAACTCTTACACCTTGGGCGCACGCCCACACTCGGCTTGCAGTAATAACCCGCGTTATGAGAACTCGCGTTACGTAAATTCGCCCATGCGCAAATTTGTATATTATAACCAATTTACTTGCAAGACGAAACGACATTTCGCTTTTGCACAATTATTTAGAGGAATGAGCAGGGTTTCCTACCCAAAAACTCCCTATCTGTGGTACAATCAATATATATATATTCACCAATGTTTACCTGCATTCGTAAATGTTGCCTTGCATTTAAGGAAATCCGGGTAATTACCTATACTTCTTTTAGCCGAAATCCTTTTATAGAAACGCATCTGCAATTAACACCGGAAGGCTGAATCTGATCCACGTCATGGCCATTTTTTCTCAACGCAACACATTGGTAACGCATGGCGTATGTGCCTAGGAGACCTGCCTAGGAGGCACAGGCCGACCTGCGCTCCTCGTGCGCGATATTTACATACAATGTAGCGCCCAAATTGACACACACGTGTCGTGATTACAATTTATGGTTCTTTGCGAGGCAATTCGCTTGACATCACCTCGCTAGGAAATAGCCTTCCCGCGCTGCTAAATGTCGCCCTAATGAAACAGTGTCGTTCGCGGCCGCCCGCTGTATGTATACCCCAGCCGCTCCGCGACAGATTGGCCGAGCAAACATCGCTACTCACACACGTACACGCGGACACAGCACGCAGACACACAAGTCCTTTAGGATAATGAAGATCGTTGAAATGCCGCTACAGCGCGCAGTGGAGGCTTTCACTTAATTCGTGACGACTACACTGCACGCACACACACGCCCATACCCACACTCACATGCACGCACGCTCACAAGCACGAACGCCCGCCCGCGTGCGCACGCAAACGCACACACACACACGCACGCACGCACGCACACGCACGAACGCACGCACACGCACGCGCACACACACATACACTCATACATACAAACTCTAATACATACTCTAGGTAATAATAGACGTTTATTTTACTCTGAACGCTAACATTTTCACAAAAAAGTACAGGTAGTTGGGGATTTAAATTTTGTAATAATCTTCAGTGCAAAATGCCGCTACACATATTGCAATCATTCACTGGTCTATATAGTAAACCTTTCCGCTAATCACAGAGTATTGCGCCATCCAGAAGAAAGGTCAAAACGCCGCAGCACATGGTCACAAACATGCTATTCAAATCAATGCACAATTAATTCTTCACTCACAGCACTATAGGCGCCTTCCTGCGAGCTCTCAGGTGGCACACCGGCAACACGCAAAGCCTCATGCGACGTACTCGCGCGACATCTGCTTTACGTGACTGTGCAGCTGAGACAGTAGACAGCAGTCTCGGTGGGGGAAGCAAGGGCAACTGCTCCAAGAATACAGGGGGACACTTCCACGTGGCAGCCCAGAAACCGTATATAGTGACCTAGGCGCTTATTGATGTAAGCGCCAACGAAAACAGATGTGCGGCATACGCATACAGCACCCCTTACTTACTTGTCGTGACTATCACAGTAGTATACATGTGCTGCCCTAAACCACTGGCAGCAGGATCAGATCTGCCCCCCCCCCAACCACGACCATGTTACAACACAAACGGGCACGCACGCGAGCACACACGCACGCACGCACACCCACGCCCGCGAAATTTTTTTTCCCACGAGAGTTCCGGACCCACCACAGATAGTGTT
>NW_014577087.1:484737-487237 GCF_000485595.1 Priapulus caudatus
ATAATATATATATATATATATATATATATATATATCAGAAGTATATAATAGGAAACTATCTAGGGAACCTATAATAGGGAACTATAATCTACTATTATCTACTTCTGATATATATAAAAATAATATATATATGCGCCTATTCTGCGGTAGCATGAGCGCGGTGTGGGTACGGACTTGATCCTGCTGCCAGTGCCCTCAACCACAGAACGGGTGCGTGCGCGACTGCGTGCCTCGCACTCGCTTTCTTCCATAAAAATCTGGATGATTGCTGCAGGCGTGTGTTGGCGCTTGTTCGTATATAATTTCCCCGATGGCCTGCCAGCCACCCGCGCGTAATATGGAATTTTAAAACTGCGCCGCGGGATTCCCTTACGTCTACACGCAGCAGTGCAGCGAGGGCGGCGCGATGAGACCTGGAACCTATATATAAGGTAATCGATGAAAGACTCACAGACGAAAGTTCGATTCACACATTCATAGACGAGGAATCCTAACTGAAAGAACGCGATCGAGTAACCGCAGCGCTCGGCACGAACACAGCCGCTTAACCCCACGACATTTTAACGCGTGTGCGAATGTTCACGCTATGAAGTGGGAATCGCATTCTTCATATGCCCATGAACGAGTCGGGTTATAACACACGAATCATCCCGTTGCCTTTATCTGAAATGCACAGCCGCAATCGAGGGCAATTACGCGACCAATTTATCACGCGCCCAATTTTAAACACAATTTCAAGCCGTTTGACTGGGAACAACTTCCGACAGCCATTACAAAAACACGCAAAAATTATGAACACAAGCGGGGAACAGATAAACTGTACGTAAAATAACTGTACGCTAACCGCACGGGAGAGCACTACAGCAGCACATATACAGGGGCAGGTGTAATTTAACGGGAAAACTGACCAGCAGCTCCTACAACCTGACAATACAGATCAGATCATACAAACTGAACAGAACTAAAACAGAACAGATCATCATACAAACTGGCAGATCATACAACCTTAGTGTTGCAATACTGTGAAGCATGTTACTCGGACACGTCAAAATCAATTGATAAATACGATGATGCCAACCCGTAGGTTGAGCCCGTATGGTTGGATGGCGTTGCTATTATATTATATACAAGATGCCTCGTTCTTTCTACAGCGGATTGTTCGTGGGTGGTCTGGTGGACTGGAAAGAAAGTTTTTCCTGGATCTACATTGGAAATCAGCGGTGCTGGCGACGTTTCAAGGCGCTGACCGGTTTACAGGCGATCTTAACATCGTACCGCGGGAGCCCATCTTTTACATTGCGGAGTTCTCTACCGGCTTGTTGTTCAGTTCGCTTCGGTACGCGCAAACCAGTGACGAAAGCGAGCCGAGGTGATCAGCTAAGCGTGCAAGTATAACCTTTACGTCACATCACTGCAGCACATACATTACCGACGGCGGTGTAAACGACCGACGGGGGAATCGCCGCACGTCGATGTGAAGGTAAATGTCACACCGTATGCATTGATGTATTGTAACATCGATCAAGCAAACACCGACAGAGAACACAAACGACGGGGAAAAACAACACGCCAGCGTCAACGGTGCATATTCGGTTGGAGAATCGAAACGAAATCATCGCGATCCCTCTATTTACAACTGTGATGATGATGTGTGGTGTTGATGAAACATACCACGAATTCCCAGAAAACGTTAAGTTTCTATGTTTTAATGTTAAGATGATTACGATCAGGATTATTAACACATTTCGATTTTTAAGATTCGATTCGCCTATATTCGACCTAGCCACACTGACACACATACGCAAGCTACGAGGCCAGAAATCAACTTGCTCGGAAACGACTGCAATTTCAGGCTGGCGAATCTGAACGTCAACTTGCGATTTGCCGGGGAAAATCGGAATTCCGATACATTCAACCACGCTCACCAGAGGTCGACACGAATTTACCTAGTGCGTCGCAGCGAGAGGACTGCCGGCTATCGAAATCGCGGGGTTAGGAAACCGGAAAATTAACTCGTATACAGTAGTGGCACTTACTAGCAATTTGAATGCGTGACGGCGACGGACGGTGGCGACGCGCCGACGACGCCTTAACGACACCTGTTAAGGTACGATGATTACATATATAGTATATACCGATATTATGACGATATATGCCTTTAAAATATGACGATATGTGGCTTAATATGACGATATGTGTCTTAATATGACGATATGTGTCTTAATATGACTATATATGCCTTAATATGACGATATGTGTCTTAATATGACTACATATGCCTTAATATGACGATATGTGCTTTAATATGACGACGCCTTACACTGCGATCAGCTGCTGCTCTATGGGTCAAGCAGGACCACGACACATGCGACTATAGTTGAAAAAAACAAGCTAAAAAACCCAAACCGCTTTCGAACAGGAGCAATGAACTCCCGCTCGTGTTGACTGTTCCCACCACGGAGCTCGTCACCGTCACAGGTGGAACACGGACAGCCGTCTC
>NW_014577087.1:490958-493066 GCF_000485595.1 Priapulus caudatus
TATATATATATGTATAATTCGTCGTATAATGAGTCGTACACACGCGACGAGCCACGGTCACATGCAAACGTAGATTAATGAGGACAAACTACCGCATTTTGGTCCATACACATTACCACACCGACGCGACAGAGAGGGGTGAGTGACTGACTGTTAGTAACTGATAGAGTGATAACGAGAGCGCGAGAGAAAGACTGACAGAGAAGGGAGAGAGGCAGAGAAAACGAGAGAGAGCAAGAAATATAGAGCGAGCGAGAAATATATAGAGAGACGGGAGAATAGAGGACGCAAGATGAGAGGACATAAAATGTCACGTCGTGTGTGTGTTCAGTACACACCTGTGTGTGTGAGGGTGCTTACGCTTCACCGACTAGGAAGACTGCACGCACCTGGCAGCAAGCGTATGGATGCCGTACTTAGAATCTTACTGATGACTGCACTAGTATAACTGCACCCAGAGACGCATATTTTGACCGTTTTTACTTTGATCTCTCGCCTATTTGATCGTGTGTGACTCGTTAACTTCCTTGTCGAGCCCCGTGAGAACTTCGTGCCACAGTACTTATGACGAGTTATGTATAACATATGGATTATAACGTCCTATCCAGACTTGACCAACCCTGGTGATACAAGGCTAACACAATATACGCACCAGCATAAGGTTGAGAACACAAAGTGACCATCAATATTTGGGAGACTTCAAATCCACGGGGATGGCTGGTTGCTTGCGTTATTGCGAAGTAACTGCATAATTTACACAACCCTATACCATACCACTGAGCTATGCACCTTGTGGTAGC
Organism: Priapulus caudatus; assembly: GCF_000485595.1. Taxonomy (NCBI): domain Eukaryota; kingdom Metazoa; phylum Priapulida; class Priapulimorpha; order Priapulimorphida; family Priapulidae; genus Priapulus; species Priapulus caudatus. The sequence continues at coordinate 491,759 of NW_014577087.1, forward strand.
TAGCAATACATTTAATATTTAATCACATATTTTATACGACGGACCGTCTGGCTACCTTACAGATAACTCATAAGCTTACTCATAAGCAACCATAGAAATAACATTTCTGCAGATACTCAGATCGGTATTAGGAAGCCCTGCTAAAAAAAACGCGTGCACACACGCACACACACGCGCGCACGTGCACACACACAAACACAAATTAGAAGGCATTTCCGTGGGTAATTATAAGTAATGATAGCACGTGACTTACCATGTCATTTTACCTCTTCCATCTATGCAGTGTACTAACATGCCTTCAGCTCTCTGCCTACAATACTGCTTCTTCGCCTCTCTGATCCCAACATACTATGACATGGCTCCTGCGCTCCCTCCCTCCCGCCCAAAGTAGCTTTGCGTTTCTCACTCCGACATACTGTAACATGGCTTCAGTAATCTCTCACCCACATGTCTAACCACGACATCACATCGGTTGTCCTACCCAGACGAGGGGGGAAATAGTACGGGAGAATCAATAGCAAATACATGGCACAAAGAAAGACGGACAGCGAGTGGATGCGGGCGAGACCATCATCAAAATCCATTATAGAAACTGAGTCACTATGCGAAATTTTATCGATTGATACACTGGCCCAAACATGCTGCTTCCCATTCCGTGCCTACACCATGGCTCTGACACAGGTCATAGCAAGTGGTGCCTGCGATGGATTTCCCAATTCTTATTAATGAATATTAGAAAGCTAGAATATCAGAAATCATTATCAATGTATTATAAAGTAATAACAAGTATAAGTATATGAATATCAAAAGTATAACGTCGTATCAACGTCCCACGATATAATCAGGAGTCTATCAATCAATTGATAGACTCCTGATATAATTTATCTGCAGCGTTAAGTAAATGTTAGTATTAAATATCGAATATGAATTGTTTACATTAAGAAATAAAGACAAGAGTTGGTCACTTATCACGAGGCATACACGGATTTAAACTGCTGACATGGAAACATATATAGCACTCGGAACACCACACGACATGTGCCATCGTAACCTCCTGCTTTACAATGAGCTTACTTAGTACTTCAGATATGGTCTGGATATAGGTGTGCAAGTTGCCATTTTCTATGTTTATTACATAGATTCGGGTACACGTATTAGCGCCGACACGTATTAGCCGACACGTATTAGCGCCGACACGTATTCCTGGGCCGTCCCGTACTTGTGATGGATAGATAGTTAGGGGCAGGAGACTGCTCTCTCTCTCTCTCTATCTCTCTATCTCTCTATCTCTCTCTCTCTCTCTCTCTC
>NW_014577087.1:493539-497080 GCF_000485595.1 Priapulus caudatus
ATATATATATATATATATATACATGTATATTATATATACATCCTATACGATAGCCACACGTGCAAAAACGTCACAAATAATTGCGTCGATTCTTCCTCCGCATTCGCATCCGTGTTTTACCTTCACCGGTCAGTTAAATTTCGTGCGTGCGTGCAGGTGCGCGAGCACGTGCGCATGCGTCAGTGGCAAGATAGTTAGCGTTCATGCAACTTCACTTCCTCGTAAATAGCAAGAAAAGTCATATATCAAAAGAACGAATATGAATCCCAAATGTATCAGAAAAGATCATCCGAACGAATATCAGTACTAACTGACGTTGATCTCGCAAACTGGTCGGACTACTCCCAGTCATAATCACAGCGAGGGTGTACACAGTACACCCCGGAGTTACTTTCTAACAGCGGCGTTCTACAACGAAGTTCTGTGTGAATGTTCCGTGTCTCGGAATGTTATGTGATATATGATACTGAAAACGGTCCAACTCAGTCAGCAGGACAACGCACGTTAAAGCGCATGACACGCGTGCCCGAAACTACAACATATTTATTAGGTCATCGATCAATCTGAAATTACTCGAAGGCCTACTACTACTACTCTAAGGTCTGCTACTACTAAGTATACTCATTCTCGAAAAGGCTGTATAACACAGACTCGTGACTGGATTGTATCACTTAAGAACTAAATCATAAATCATTCAACTCGGTGACTGCTGCGTTATCCCTGACACGTTGAATATAATTTCCATCCATGTATCCCTCGGTAGACATCTTCTACGCTTTTGCGGTTCCCGCACAGGTTTACGCGTGTCATACGAGAGTACGAACATCGTGAAATGTCATCATGCAGCAACAAATGTCGAGGCACACGACTTATCGCTTCATACATACATGTGCGCATTGCACGACACAAGCTCATAATATAATATGGCGCTAAGGCAATCGCTGCCACTATATATAACAGTGGGTATGTACACTATGCGCACTGTAAATTTGCATGCGCCAACCCCATGTGATATTGTACCGTTTGTACAGTGCACATACATGGCACCTCATTCTGCTTCCGGACTAAATAAATGCCTCCTTTTCTCGCTAATTCACGCTAACCCACCATCAATTCCATCATTGCCTTCAAATCGATCTTCTGCTTCCTCATTTGTCGCCTCACCTACACACACACACACACACACACACACACACACACACACACACACACACACGCCACACGCCCACACGCACACGCCACACGCACACGCCACACGCACACGCACACCGCACACGCACACGCACACGCCACACGCACACGGCACATACACGCGCCACCACACACCACACACAAACAAACAAAACAACAAAAACAAACAACAAACACGCACGCACGCACGCACGCAACGCACGCACGCACGCACCACGCACGCACGCACACACACACACACACACACACACACACACACACACACACGTACACGCACACGCAAACACACAAACACAAGCGCTACGCACACGCACGCACGCATAAGCACGTGCACACAAGCGCGCACACAAATAGGCACAGAGACACGCATGCACGCACGCACACGCACGAACACAGACGTGCTCGCCGAAGCAATATGCAGTGCGTACACCAGAAAGGCACACTGGCTAAGTGCACTACACGAGGGATCATAATCCTGCATGAGCTGCGAAGTATAAGCGTCCCAGACTATAATCATGACGCGTAGAGGACAGCGGCTCAAGCGCGTCTCCCATCACTAGCTCGTGACTACCGAGGCAGGTTTACCAGAACACGCGCATGCACACACGGCCACCCGCAGTCGCCTGCGAGCATCCATGAAGCCTAAGTCAAGCTGGCCGCTGCATCTCGCCAATAAATCTCACAGAGCAGCCAGCAGGCACGCACGCACGCACGCACGCAATCATGCAGGCACGCACGCACGCACGCACGCATGCACGCACGCGGCTCTCGACGCACCGCCATCGCGCATGCATTCATCGACACATGCATTCATCGCGTGCTCACGTATACACGCAGGCGAGCAACTAGACAAAGGCACTCGCGCCGAAGCCGTGTGAACGAAGCAGAATGCACGATGGCGGACCTGCTGCACCAGAAAACACACGTGAATATAACACGGTAAGACGCACAAGAGGCTATGGCTACTACGCATGACGATACTTATCTCTACTCACGTAGAAGAACGAAGACTCGCTGGCGGTCGCTCGCTGCCAGGAGAGCGAGAAAGGGGGAGAGAGGAGGAGAGAGAGACGGCGCGAGAGAGACACAGAAATATAGATATTAAGAGAGCGCGCGCAAGAGAGAGTGACACACGCACAGAGCCAGGGAGAATACGATCGAGGGAAAAGTAAGAGAGAAAGACAGAGAAAGAGAAAGCGAGGAGACAGAGAAAGAAAAGCAGAAATAGTCGAGGCTGAATCGAGCTCCCGAGACGTCGCGTTACAATCTGGTCCCAGCCTCTCGCGCGTGCGACACTCCCGACGATGCTCACACGTTACCAGGACGACGACGACGATGCATCTGCAGCTATGTTCGCCGAGTCTCGCAGCGCGCCGCCTAATGAGCGTGAAGCCAGTGCTGGTGCCGCGCACGCGAGCGTGTGAGAGAGTGAGAGTGGCAAGCTATTTATAATGAACGGCGCAGCGGCATTGCGAATCTCTCGCTTCCATTTCCCTCGCTGTGCCATCTGGTCGCCATGTCGTTCCCTCTCTCGTCCGCTCACACTTTCCCCTCCCTCTCTCTATCTCTCCCTCTCTCTCCCTCTCTCTCCCTCTAACCCCTCCCCCTCTCTCTCTTTCTATCTCGCTCTCTCTCTCGTTCCTCTTCATAGACCTGCGCCTTCACAGCACTCACGCATCAGCTGGCTTCCGGCAGAGTTTTCTCGGGTGACCTACTCAACGTGACAGCGACGGGATACAAATCAACAAATCACACACCACTTACCGCCGGGCAGGGGGACTGGAGCACGTTGTCACGACATTCACGTCATTGCCCCGCTGATGCAGCATTGCGCAACCTTTTCGAATTCAGCATAAGCTAGCCCTCCACCCCTATCACTTTTTTAGTCTCGCTCTTTCCTTCTTTGCATCTTCCCCCCGTCTCTCTCTCTCTCTCTCTCTCTCTCTCTCTCTCTCTATATATATATATCTCTCTCTCTCTCTCTCACACTTTCTTGCTCGCTCTCTCTCTCTCGCTCTTTTGCTCGCTCTCTCTCTCTCGCTCTCTCTCTCTCTCTCACTCTCCATCTCTCTCTCTCTCTATCTTACTCTCTGTATCACTGTACGTTTTTGTCCGCTTTCGTTATTCTCCGAGAATCTCTTGGTCCTATTATTAGGATTAATTACTAATAATAATAAACTCATGAGATGTATATATCAAAGCAAACCGAGCAAACCGGTGGTGATACAGACTTGCTGGAAAAACCGAGCACGTGTACGAAAACTTCGCAAAAAAATAGCAAAAAGCTGAGACAATTAACTGAATCACATTCAGGCATATATATATATATATATATATATATATATATTTA
>NW_014577087.1:497090-503377 GCF_000485595.1 Priapulus caudatus
CACGCACGCACGCACGCACACTCTCTCTCGCTCTCTCTCTCTCTCTCTCTCTCGCTCTCTATCTCTATCTGTGTGGTTCCCCCTACACATACATACCATCGTTAACTCTCCTGAGACTCGCGCGAGTCAACGGTTGTTGCTGCATAACTTCTGATAGGAAAACCGAACCCGACTACAACAACTTCTTTATCGGCTAGCCGTTCACATTCTGGCGTACACGCGCAGATGATGCGAGATATCAGTGTGTGTATGTGTAAACGCTCACATGCACACGTGTGCCGGAGTGATGGACCATTCGTGAAATGCTTGCTCTTCGTTTGCAAGACTCTCTTGTGTATATAGGTTTTTTAAACGGCACCGCACGAAGTAATTGATGGTTTTTCACCCCTACTGCACGGAAAACTCAAGTACACGTATTTCCGACTTACATTTTTGAATCACTCGCTGGAAATCTGCTTAGGAAATTGGCAAGCAAGATGTGGGGAGAACGCTATAGCAATCCACTTACCTGCAAATAAAATACAGACAAGCAATTAAGCATAGATAGCATCCAATCGTCACACTCTATTAGCCTCCTAATTATATAAGTCAACACTGATTTATAAGGTATTTTACCTACTCACTTATTTAATCAATAAGTAAATTAATAAACTTCTAGGTGATTAAATAACTTCATCGAATCTCTATAATTTACATGCTAATAACGTTAATCTCAGTTAGATCCATAATCAGTAAAAATAACTTACTCTGACGAAATTTTTGTCCATCTCTCCGACAGACTTCCTCCGGTCTAACGTTTCCAGGTAGATGGCAGCACTGGAAATTTTCCGTTTCCAGTGCTGCCATCTACCTGGAAACGTTAGACCTGAGGAAGTCTGTCGGAAATATGTACAAAAATTTCGTCAGAGTAAGTTATTAGCATGTAATTGTAAACTTCTAGGTGTTTGATCACTTCCTTCTTTTACTTTTAGCACCTTTTACAATCTTCTACGTTATAGAACATCGGTACCTCATAATATCATCAAACACATCACAGGTATACCTGCGCTATCATATGTGAACACTGAACATTGTCTTGATCAAACAGAGTATTGTCAACATAAATAGTATAAACAATGTAAGTATACTGCGGGTGTGTCACGACTAATGTATTTATTTGCTGGACCAAATATTCACAGGTTTATAGTTGTTGTTATTACTGGTGGGTAATTACCGACCCACCAACTAACTACCCCACAGCAGTTAGTGAACTCTATACAGGTAATGTCAAGGAGACCTATATATGTCCAAGCAGACCTGTGCTAGGTACAGCAGATACCATGGTGATTTATGTCATTCCTCCGACACGCACTTCAACTTCTGTCGTGCTGCCGACTTTTTAAGGTAGAGAGTCCATAAGGCTTACTTGATCAAGGCCATGAACAATGCATATCGTTAATTAGCTGAGGTACGCGGCATTGCTCAGGGAAAAAAGATTCAGAATAACTTGTTTAGGAAATTCTGACCTATGTATAAATTTACTTAATTCGAAGGATAGTCGTAAAAGAGAAACAAAATATGATTATTCTGACAAAAACAGTTTGAAAGATGGATACTTATGCGCAGTGTGGTTTCTGCATCAACCTTTTAAAACTATTATCTCTCAAATAAATCGATAAAATCATATACACAAATTAGGTCTCGCCTATTAGCGGACATATTACCGATTATGCCAGTATAAAAATTACCACGAGTATGTGCTGCTAAGGTATATGAAACGGCAAATAACCGCAGCCACATTCTTCTGTGTTGCGAAAATTACATTGTAATCATCAACCATCTGACAAAAGTGCGTAAATTAAAACGTAGTGATTTTAGACTAGTACAGCATCTCTATAATACGTTATGCAAATTACCATTACCAACGTGTATATGGAAAACGCCAAAAAGAAGCCAACGCAGAAATTACAATCCCTGCGCATTCTGGTAAAAGTAATCATGTACGAGTGATCTAAGATACGTTAGTCTTACTGTACACACTTTCTGTTATGCAAGCAATAAAAGCATTGTATTGGTCAGAAAAATCTGGGCGCATGCAGTCAGTCAGAAAGACTGTTCTAAATCCTTACTACTACACTCGTGAGTATATTGTCCACTGTATCTGTGTGTTCCCCACGCGACAATCGTGATTACCAGAAGTAACTTAAGATTCATCTTCATCATAATTGTCATTGCCATCGCATTCGTCATCACACTATTATTAAGCATATTATTCTGTTATTACAATATCTGTGCTTATCATACTCTCGATGATACTTATATGGTATTCACTACCTCAGATATTCTTTACAGCCCAAAGCCTACACGCAGTCTAATCAATATGCCTATCCCAAAAGGCTACGTATACAAACATGGCTAGTCCAGCAGTGTACTTGCCATTATAAGAAGAGTAAAACATGGACGCTATAAATGAACACTTTACTCTATCGCTGGTTATGGAATCCCGTGTGTACTCCTGCCCATGGCTGATTGAGCACATGATTAACCCAGTAGATTTGTAAACATTCATCAGCAAACTACAATTACATACGAAGACAGCTACTCGCCGCTGCCGCTGCCGCCACTGTTGCTGCTGCTGCTGCTGCTGGCTGCTGCCGTCACCGCTGCTGCTGGCTGCTGCCGTCACCACTGCTGCTGGCTGCTGCTGCTGCCCGATGTGTCACGTACATTACACGAGCCGCACAGGAAATGATGAGAAGCCACGCCTATCAACCAGGCACATGATGATCACGCCACGCCTTAATCCTGCCTGGCATCAGCCAAGCTTTGCCAAGAAACTAATCCCGATCGAAATTCCAAACATGCTGGCAGCAGTAATAGCAGAAATTCCAACTACGCGACTGTACGGTACCATCTATCAAACGCATGCGCGCACGCACATACGTGCGAATTCGCACACATACACCGGTACAGACACATGGCCGCACAGACCAACACGCATGCACGCACGCACGCGCGCCCACACTCATGTACAGACGCATGGACGTACACACATACAACCAGGGAAAAAAATAAACTTTATTTTTCGGGGGCTACTTTTCAAGCTCGCGTGCATGAAAATAGCACTCTAAAATTTGGTTTGCATTGAACTCTATGCAAATTTACGGGGGCTCTTTTTAGCATTTCCGGGGCTGTTTTTGGCATTTCGGGGGCTAAATCGCCCCGAGCCCCCGTGTATTTTTTCCACTACATACAACACATTAACAAAGGCGTTTCATCCCACCCCTCATGGAGGAATACGCGAAAATAAAAACTTTTAAGTTAAACGCAGTTATATTTGGACACAAGATGGTGAAACTTGCAATCACTTTCTAACATGATATCTGCATGCATGTTTTCATAGAAATGACGCAAACGTGAGTAGGATGAAAGTGTCAATGACACTGTAGCTCACCACAAACAAGTGCCGCGGAGCGACAGCGCTCATCTCACGTCTACTGCGGTGACTCTGTGGTGGAGTGGTGGGATTCTAGTAAACCCTGTTAGTCCCAAATGTGTTCACATACGCGCCGAAACAGTGGAAGGCACAGGGATGGTATCAGGAACCTTCTCGAAGGAATGTTCGTTGGGATCGTTATGAAAGTTGCCACGAGATGGCGCGTACGTTTAAGTGTCTTAAGATTAAAGATGGAAGCTCCCATCTTACGTAGTAGCAACAACTATTTGCAAGACAGAATAGGTAAGCACTCATCCATTTACCTATGAATTGACGGCTATCCGCTAGCCAAACTTGGTATACTTACAACATCTTGGGAGAAGTGGGCAAGCGTACGAAACCAGGTCTAAGCTGCGATCGCTTCTTATGTTGAGCCTTTACCTTGCACCATTGATCAGTTATTTCCTTATCCGCTGACTCTCTAAATACAAACTCGGCCCCCTAATTGACCTACGCGCTAACAAACGCAGGTCAGGCTACGGACTTTTATTTTGACCTTTACCTTCGACGCTTGATGCATATTTTTCCTCTTCATGCTCATATAAGTCGGCCTAATCTGACCTGAGCCGACCAAACTTGGCTATACTTACACATTCTTGGGAGAGGGTGTGTCGGCGAAAGCCATCAGGTCGACTTTTTTTCAACCTTTATTCTGATCCATGACCTTGCAGCCTGAACCTTATTTTTTTGGCGGACGGCGTCATTAATTTCCTTTTCGCGCACTCTAATAACTCGGCGCCGCGCTAATTGACATAGCGGGGCGACCAAGCTTCGTATACTTTGACAGCATCTTGTGGAGAACAACGGGGGATAGCATGTAGTGCGGCGAGCAACGTGCCGGCTTTTCTAGTTTTTCAGCTAGCAGCTCTGGAAATGCCAGTCAAGTGATGTTGATAATGTTATTCAGAAGAATTCGTACGTCATTTGTAGTGCTCGTAGCGGAGAGCGGTCAATGTGAAGTGAGATGTAGCGTAGCTCTGGACCTTTGCTTTTGTCCGTTGTTGGACTTGTCGTGCATCATAACTGCTCTCTAGACGTGGACGATAGGCCAGTAGGGTGACTACTCAATACGTTTCACATCGGTGTGTTCAGCAAGGACATAATGTTTTAGCGCGGGTGGTTTTTAGTCAGAAAATTTTGTGGACCTCGTACAATTTGTAGTAAAGAATCGAAACTGTATGAAAGCTGTATGATAAAGCCTAAGTGAAGAAGCTTTTTTTAGGGGAGTCTAGAAGAAGTGATGGGATGGAGGAAAGTTACGCCCGCGTAGCTTGTATTGATCATGGGCTAATGTTGAAGGTCTAATTTTCATGAAATCTCAGTTAAAGTTGCTGAAGTTTCACATTTCAGCTTTGGCTTTTTTATAACCAATTAACAGGCATCAAGGCTGGTTTATTTTTCTAAGGCCGGTTATCTAGTAGTATGTCTGACAATAGGTAAAGCGACCACATTTGCATCGTGCAAATTTTTATTTTTGTTTGCGATGTCACAAGAGACAAAATGTAACTTTAACATTGTTTTAGAAGTGAAATCGAGGAGTAAGTATGAGGCATGTATAAAATCTGATTACAAAAGAAGTTGGATATCAGTAGAAATGAGCAACTTCGACAGATTGCGCATTCACACAATAACCGTGGCACAGTAAACCTCTGGTTTCCAGGATCATCCTGATTGGGTCAATCCTTTAAGCAATAATACACCATGAAGGCCAATTAATGTTGGATCCATTGTGTACCTGCCGTCCATCACATTCCAGACTTTCACCATCTCAACACCATTATTTTCACTACAATTAACCCATAAATTATCAAAAAGAAGGTATATAAATGGCCGAATTTCTGCCCTATATACTCTCTTTGTTTCTATATATGTACAGTTGATGGTTGCTCAATTAAAAAACCTGACTTCTTGTCACTCACTCATCTTGTGTCCTCTTTTCGCTCATCTGACACTCAAGTCAGAGGCAGCCTTGTAGAATCGCAACGATTGACCGTCGTCCCGGTGCGTGCTGGGCCCGTTCGTTGCGTGTCAACAAGTTGGGGCACAAATCTACAACGGCTCGACGTTGGTCACGGCACGAATTTCGGACGGGCGGGGGGGGGTAAGTCCGAAAACGAGTTGGAATGTCGAAGCTGGGGGTAAGGTCAAAGGTCAAGAGGTGTAAAAGAAGGGAACATTCCCTCCTTAACTTAAGGTATAGGAGGAAATGCAGAATTCGGCAGCAGAATTAAACGGCTCGACCATAGCTCGTGATAGTCGGTGTATAGATCATGGTAGAGAAAAGCCATCAGTCTGTCGAAATTGGAGGTCACAGGTCAACTGGGGCACAGGGCAGAGTTTTAGACATTTTGTGAGGACATGGTCTGACGGCAATGAAAAACTTTTGTTTCAGCGGAGACTACCATTTTTATGGCTTTATTGAAAGGACGCATGAAAGTTACTTTCCGTTGACATGTGAAGAGTAAGCTGTCTGATATCTTTGTGACGCTCAGAGAGGGTTAAAAATGGATTTGTTTACTGTTAGAAAGAATTTGACTGCCGGTTGCTAGTAGAATCTATACATGCTGGATGTATGAGGCTTACAATGTCACAGTGAAATTTCAAAAGCTAAATTTGGTTGAAAAGGTTTATGCTCTCTTAAATCGTATAATTTCTATGCATTCTGTATCGTCAGTGTGTTACATGCAACTTATGCCACTGCCAGTGCTCTGTGGTAGTGATAGTACTTGTAGTTTTTCGCTAGCGTATAATTAGTGTAGGCAGGTGCAGCTCTCTATTTTAGGCCGACTGGGCAGGCTTGCATAAGGTTAAT
>NW_014577087.1:503402-531360 GCF_000485595.1 Priapulus caudatus
GTTCACCTCCTCAAACATTTATGTTCAGGCATAAAAAATTACCAACATAATGTAGTCAGTAGCTATATAAATGGCGAAAGGTTTCTCCTATATACTCCTTTGTTTCTATATATGACGGTTGATGGTTGCTCAATTAAAAAACCTGACTTCGTTGTCACTTCACTCATCTTGTGTTCCTCTTTTCAGCTCAGTCTGACATCACAGTCAGAGCAGCCTGTAGAATCGCAGCTGATTGACCGTGCGTCCCGTTGCGTAGCTGGGCCCGTTCGTTGCGGTGTCAACAGTTGAGGCGCACAAATCTACAACGGCTCCGGACGGTCACGGCACTGAATTTCGGACGGGCGGGGGGGGGTAATCGCGAAAACGACGTTGGAATGTCGAAGCTTGGGGGGAGAGGTGCGAAAGGGTCAAGAGGTGTAAAAAGAAGGACATTTCCCTCCTTACTTAAGTATAGGAGGAATGGAATGCAAGATTGCCGAGCAGCAATATAAAGCGGCTCGAGTCTGAGATGTGGGCGAGTGATGGCGTTACACCTAAATGATCGCCATTTAACGTTTTTATAATATTCAGATTTAGGCACTGCCTAAAAGCAGAGCTACCAATGTGTAACGTGTAAGATTGAGAGGATACGCTTATTCCACGTAGCTGCTATATACCACGTGACAATGGTGTTTCCCTGACCATAACAGAACTTTTGTCAAAGATTAATTGGTTGCATGGAAGTGTTTACTTCGTATGAGATTTTTTAGGCGGTAGCACACGGTTGCCATCTGTATATCGCAATAACAATTTATAAACCAAAATAAATCACAATTTGTGACGGTAGATGGCGCTATACCCGCTTTGATGTTTCTTAGCGATGGTGTTCGAAATAAATAGGTTATGCTGCGTTCCAACATGTTTTGTAAAACTTTACTCTAATATAGACGTTTTATCGGCAGGGTGGAGAGGAAATACCAATTTTGCATTAAAGATATTGTCAATGAAATCTTGTAAAACGAACCAGACGAGTGTGACACCACAGACTGTTATCTGCGTGTCTATATAATATGCTATATAATTTCCAAAACCTACCTAATTTGCATAATTTTTTTTTAAATATTAAAACCCTTGTAATACGTTTTGGAGCCAGCCCTTATTCATTCACATGCCAAAAATGAGCAAAATCTGTTGAACCTGAACTGTCTAATGGCAATTTCCATTTTTGCCAAAAAATTGCCGTGGCTCGAAAGTACGTCGACTGGCGTGCTCCAAAAGCAGTAACAACTATACCCAATTTCAAACATGTGGGTCAAACGGTTCCTGAGTTATCGTTGACCGTAGCCAAATGTTGACGGAAGGACGTACGACGACCCATGGCAATAGCTCATCTTGACGATGTCAAGGTGAGCTAAAAACATTAGCAGCAACAACCACTGACAGTGACGTCAAACACGCGTCCACGCACGCACGCACGCGCACGCTCGCGCGGGATGTGCGGGCAGGTTTGTAAAGGTCGGTGCCACAAGTAGTAACTAGCAGTGCATTCCCCCCATCTCCGAAGCAAGTCACCATGCACGTGTGTCTACCGACTGGCCCCTGCGCGCGGCGATCGCTTGGTGTGTGCAGGCATGCATGTACGCGCAGCTGCGCGGCTGGCTGTCTGCGAGGGACGCGGCAGCGCTGTAGAAGGTACTAGAATCTAGAAATGTTTTCCTGTAACGAAATGTAACGAAAGGCGGGTTTAAAAGCGAACGTTCCCAGAAAAGGGACCCGGTTTCCCAAACTTTCACTGACAGGGCAGCTCTCTGCGAAGTACTTGCGGTCGGCCCGCACACACCTGACTGCTGTACATACCTGGCACAATATGGCCTGACCGCGGTGACACGGCAAGGTTGAAGGTTGATTGACAGTGTTTTAATGCAGTGACACGCATGGGCATGTACAGGGGGACACATTTGCACACGAGGGAACACCAGCATGCATACAATAGTAACAACTACAAGTAATAATTGCATTACAGTTCATCAACACACAAAGAGCTATCTGCATTGTAGATTTACACATTTGAGAAAAAATAACTATACCTACGAATAGATGGTTATAGATCTATGGTTTCCTCCCATTTGCAAATATTCATAGATCAACGACACGCATGGATCAACGCTGACTAATTGTAATAAGCCAGTATAATCCAGTCTTTTTTGGAAAAGGAAAGGTCTAAGGCAATATGATGAAACCAACTCCTAGTCCTAATGAATTGTATTTAGCTCTAAATGCAGGTCAACAATGCAGGGCCCCAATATCAATGTTTTAGAACGCACAGGCACGTAAACATAGACGCACACCATAACAATGCACTGCCGATGTTTACTCAAAATACATTTGTCTAGCACCATAGGATAAAAGTGAATGAAAGTTCTCTAAAACAAGATCACCAGTCTGCATCATATATTAAAATTATGCATTCATTTCATTTAAAACGTGGTTTTACTCAGGTAAGATCAAGCTAGTTTGCTCTTGTACACAATGTTGAAAAAATATCACACACACAGTTACACTGGTACATGTTTCTGACGACCAGAACAGCTCCTGCAATCCTAAGGCCTGGGGCAAGTAAAACAGGACTGAGCTCTCGGTAAGTACTGTATAAAGCTCAACACGTGCACTTCCACGCTGTATCTTCACAGCAACTGAAAAACAGGATCACAGGCAGTCTTCGCAATAACTGCCGCAACATTGACACGGCAGTCCATACATCTCAGTCAGTACCTATTTCTACCATTTCTACCAACCAAGTATTAATTACTTACGATAAACCCAACGTTAATACTTGCAGCTTACTGCCAAATTGACACCGGTATATACCACACATAATATACTATACACATATACACGGAAATAGGGCTGCATAAGATAGCTAAAGCATGTTAACATTTTCCCGTTCAAACAGAGAGAAATCATGGGAAGCCAGTGCTTTGGTTGCTCATTACAAATATAAAAATGCACAGGAATGCCATAAGAAAATACTGGCGAGTGGCGAGGATGCTAAAGCCTAGCACAGACCTGCGATTTTTGGTGGCTCGTCACTGCAACCTGCAACAGCAAGCGATCAGTCGATGTGTCACCGCATGTGTGCACACATGCGATTTCAAAGCAATTCTAGAACAATTTGGGAGCGATTGGGAGCGACGAGTCGCACAAAATCCAAAAAGTTTTATTTCTTGCAACTCGTCGCAAGCGACCAGAATCGCTACGGGTTGCAGTTGCACGTTCCCGCAGACGTAGCGATTTCACAGCAACTTTTACAGAATTTTTACATCTAGAATCGCTGTCGAGTTGTATGATAAAGTCGCAGGTCTGCGCTAGACTTAAGCAATCCCAGCAATAAGATAACAATTAGATACAAACAGATACAAATAATTAATAATTATGGGTAACAATGCTTTGATGATTTCTGATACCAGCCTCTGGTGCTGATATAAATCTACACTACAGTAGCAATATGAATCTGCTAGATTATAATATGGAACCTTTAAATGTTGCGAGGGGGTTGTTTGGCTATCTTATAAATATCAATATCTGAGCTATATACATGTAAAAAGTAACAAACTTGTAATGTGTAACAAGATAAGTAATTAAAAAGATCTACTTTGTAAATCATACTCCTTTCTAAATATGTATGAAATCGAGGCCTGGACCAGCTATACTGGATGGCTGCAGATCCACGCCACTACCCCAAGTGGGTTCGACCAGCTTAACACTTAATGCCATCAAGTTGAAAATTTAGCAATGAACTACTTTCTAAACTTGTGCAAAGACATTCTGTAATCATCATGTATGGTTATCAAATCTATGTCTGAAGACTAAAGAAATTTGTATGATAACTCGTTATTGACAGGGTTGCACATTGACCTCTAAGTAAATAAGTGTATCTGACGTGCTTTTTGTGTACTTTCCTTACGCAGTCAGGCAGTCGCTATTTTCACTCACGCAATGACTTCATTTGGCAATGTACGGATAACTTCTCAAATAAACGAGGGGGGGGGGAATAGTGACTAGTAATAGTAGTAGTTAGTACAAGAACCACTTGCGATTATAATAATACTAATAATGTGACCACCTTACCTATCAGTTTCGCTGCTGTGTCGACTATCCATCTTCAAGTGAAGTTTTCAATCACACTTTAACCCATATAAAGGTAATGTCACTAATGAGGCCAAGACTTATGTTATGACTCCTGTGTAATTTGTGTACTACTACTAGGTATTATGCCAAATAGGTAGTCCGTCTCCGACGGCCTGGCTTCATTAAGAAGTTCCAATGTCAATCTTTAAAGGGTTACTTTGGTATTTCAAAGCATGGCCCCAGAAATGATTCAGCAGTTAGTTCCTTCGTTCGTCGCCAGTGGCATGGCTAAATTTACAAGTACATGTAAACACACACCCATTACTCGGACTACGTACTAACTGTCGACCATGCTCTGCCTTATCTCACAGTTTTCAGCGCGGTTGATTTCTAAATAAGCAACTGAGCAGTTGTAAACAAAGAACAACTAATAATATGCACTATAGTTATGCAAGTCGTTGGAAAACATCGAAAAAATGCACTTCTTATCAATAGAAAGTTGTTGCTGCTCTTTGGACGGCTCACGCTAAAACAATACGCGCACAAAACATAGTTTGGGTGAGATAATGAATGCTTTTAGAAGATTACAAATGTATGACTTTTATTATAAGACATATATAAAACAAAATACTACAATGAATGGTAGATAACTAAATAAAAAATATTATATTATTTAAATCAGTGATTTTACGTACAATAAAGTACAACAAGTAGTTCCTTCGCGATTGATACCTATACATGACTAGATAATATCGCCCTGCCATCTATGAGGAAAAAAGATCAACCAAAAACGAAGCCTCAGAGTCGCGTAATTATGACGTCTATTACTTAGTCAACATATTTGTTCACGATAAAAAATAGATAAATGTCATATATATATATATATATATCAGTATGGCAACTGTTAATGTCAATGATTGGAATCACGCATGGTTACTTATCACATTACATATATAATTACCCTTGTTTTTAAACTAGACCAGTATAGATAGCTAGGGCAGTGTAATGTAAAGTAAAATGTTTATCTAATGCTGTTTAATTATTGGCAAATGTTTTCAAGTACTCAAAGTAGCATAACTAACATATTATATGCAAAGTAAACTTTGACATTTTATTTGGTTCCGACTAGTTCATTACAACAATTAAAGAAATGTTAACAATAAAATGACAAAGCATATAACTTATTATAATTATAAGTTTTGTAATACTTTTTTTTTTCAAATCACAATGTTCTTACATGTATATTCCTAGGTTACTACTTTATCACTGCTAATATGGCCAAACCAGTTAATTGTGAATCTATAGCTGCAAATCTGTCATCATGATGGCACTCATTAAAAATCACCAATTTCTAGTTTACATGGCTATAGTTTACAACATCAACCTAATGAGAAAACCCAAATTTCTATTTGACCATCTAACATTCACAACATGAATAAGATCCTAGGAATAGGTGATAGAATCGAGTTGATAACTAGAGTGATGATGCGTGTGTTCTCACATATATGCATACTGCATAACAAGCACACACTTGTAAACCTACATATAGGTCACTAGCAAATACACAGTTATGGTGATAGACATGGCATAAACGTGAACCATGAAATGTGAACGTGAAGTTGTGAACCTTCCAATGTAAAACGTGAATATGGATATTGAACTAATAATGGATATTTCAATATACGTTCACAGCAGAAATAATTTTGCACGCTATTATCTCCTTACATACAAAAACACATGTCGTGACATTACTTGTTACCTGTACAAACACACACAGAGAAAAACGAGATATGAACAACAATCTCCTTTCTATACAAGAACGATGCAAAAGATGAAGCAGGCAATCTAAACAAGTTATCCCATTATAAAATGATACAACCAAAATGTATGTCAGAACAGTGATTATTTTTTAGTCTGCATGCATAGTAAGCGACATCACCAAACAAAGCTGTGTGGGGGAATACTGGAGCTACTCCGAGCTAGACAAGCCAAAACGTATTAGTGGCTTTCCAGATATTGCTCTGATACTGTTACAGCAACACCACCGAATGTTGTAGCATTGCACATAAAAATTAAAGTGCATTAACAGTATGTGGCCGTGAGTTAATTCTAGCAGTGTGCGAGCAGCAGAGTTCTTCATAAGCACATATTTTGGATGCAATAACAGAAAACACATTCAACGCACATATGTGGCCTGTGAAGTGGGTTTCATTTTATGTATTTAATGACACATTATTACATCATCTTTCGGATCAAACGAATTGGACGAATTTTTGTGTTAGTAGTTGTGCATTAGTAGTCCTTGCATGCTGCAGATATTTCTGCTTGGTTTTATAATTAACGATTTTTATAAATTAAGGAATTAATCCTAGTCCTAGATAAAATAATCTGACCCAGATTTTGCTAGCTTATTATCCATTTCTGTACAAAGGTAGCAAAAAATACATGTAAAATGCTATAATTCTCTTCATTACAATTGTGCAAAGCAATGTTCACACTTAATAATTATTCTTTATCTAGGTGAAAACTGTGAAAATATATGCAAATCATTCACTGCTAAATGCTGTACTGTTCTTACATCACACTGCATTGTTCTTCCATCCCTGGCGGAAGTTTCGGCATCCCGTGTTCATCAAACTGCAAACCACCCAGTGCAGGCTCTGCCATGCCAGGTATTCCCTGGAGGAGAAATAACACAGACACCCTGGTCATTCACACAGGATTCATCTGCTGCCTATGTCCAGCCTAGTAAGTTAGAAACATGCCCATTCTCTGATATGTTGTTGCAGACCAACAAAATGGGTCTAGTTCATGTAACCAGTATGATGCAAATTAAGACAATGATTCACAAGCTAATAGAAAAATATATAGATATACCTCGTTCTTATTCTTCTTATTCTTATTAAAATGCCTATGCAAATGATATAACAAAGCCGTCGGCATAAAATCAGCAACATAAAAAAACTATTGCATTGTAAATAGAGATGCGTACAGTCATTATGGATCCTGATACATAGTACATGATGCCAAACATCGCAAGTAAGGTTGCACTACACGTGCATTAGTCCCCTAATTTAGATTTCATACTCACCCCTGTTTCACCAGTGATATCAGTGGGTGGGTGACCCAACTCCTGCATCTGTAATTTACAGAAGATAACATGGAAAGATATTAATTTACATGTATCTAAATAAACAAAGATAACAACAATTTTCATGCAGAATAAACTATCAGAAAATATAAGACATCTTGAAACACTTATATAATGAAACAACTAATGAAATATGATCATTTTTCTCTACGATAATTCCTTGAATAATTATCATGTTAGCAGGTGCCTCATTCTATTATTGAAGATGAACTGAAAGAATCATTAAACAGATGGTTCAGTTGAAAACAAGTATTGAGAATTAATTTTTCTGAATTTACTGAAAATTAGAAACTATCCATTAGGATATGTCATTTTGGCATGAACGAAGAATAATGACTTTTTTTTAAAACAAACAGTCACACCGTTAACTTAATTAGCTGCAAACCTCCTGCATGATGGTCATGACTCGCTCAAATCTCTCCTGTTTGACCTGATCGCTGTCCCCTGGAGTCTCTGCCTCGTAGTCTGTACATATTGTCACCATCAGCTCACACTGCTTGCTGTATTTGTCATGCTCCGCTTGATCTATGACACCCTTTTTCGCTTCGAGCCATGCAGGGTACTGAGGACAACAGAGAGAAAAGACTTTTCTATCAGAAGTAGATAATGTGATTATTGACCTGCTGGAATCAACATTAGACATTATCAGTAGATCAAATGTGACAGACAGAAATTATATGCACGTGCAGAATTCACAATATGATAACCAATGTCTAGTTTTAGACACACATATACCTTACCTACACCTGAAATATAAATCACAGCTGATTCACCTCAAGCCATGTGCACTCAGACTATAATTGCTGCAGGCCAGCAAAACACAAGGTACAAAAAAGAATCAACTTGTACCTTGGAAGATATTTCTTTGAGTGATGGATACAAAACATCTTTTGATAGTAAGTTTCGCATTAGACCTTGCATCATTGGCATAAATGGGTCACTAGCACCACCTTCACTTCCCCCGACTCCCAAATTGTTCATTGCATCCAGTATATCTGTTTCTGAAAACTCTGTCTGGAATGAAAAGAGAAATCAGTTAGTAACCATGCAGTAACATGACAAGATGATAGACATAATAAAGTTAAATAATACCCATTACGTAAGTTTAGCCATTTATAATTATGGGACCACTATATTTTCTGTTTAATTTTTCATACCACACTCTAGTAAATTTTGCAGTTTTGTGTACACAAACAGTTTCAAGCAGGATGAGAATGTGCAAGATGCAAAGCTGCCTCATTCTATTTCTTTTAATCAGAGACAGAAAGGGTAAGCAACTAAATGACTATGAAATAATACCTGTAATGACTTGGCATCCTGGGCCAGACTATTTAGTGTGCCAGACAAGGATTCTGCAAATTCTTTGTTTGCCTCTGGTGATGACCCTGTAACATTACATTGATTTGCTCTGGCAATGTTTGGCATTCATACATGTCTCTTCACCTCGTGCCTGCACTAACACATCCCTACACTTATTACGCCTATACTAAAACACACCTGTGCAGCACTACCATGTCCCCACACCAACACATGCCTGTACCGATACATGCATGTACTAATACACACCTACCCTAACACATACCTAGACTAATACATGCCTACATACACACACGCCTGTACTAACACTTATCAATCCTAATGCCCACCTGCACAAACACATACCTATAGTAACACATGCTCACACCAAGACATCGCCACATTAATACACGACCTCTACTTATACACTCCTGTAGTAACACGTGCCTGTATTTACATATCCCTGTAGTAATACATGCTGGTACTAACGCAAGACTACCTCATGTGCTTGTACAGATGCAATACATACACTGCCATTGAATTATGTCAATGTATGCCTGCACTGCCATGCTTTTTTCCACACTACACCATACATATCAATAAACTTAAACTGGTCAAGTATGCGCACAGTAAATTTGATGATGACTTCATTAGGATACACATTTTATTTACCTGCTTTCTGTGCAGATTTAGTCAATTTCTGAAACTGTTCCCCTAACTCTGGTTCATCTACCATTAGGTATTGCATTGCTTTCTCAAACTGTTCAGATGCTTGCGTGGCACTTTCTGCTTCAAACAGCTCCTTAAATAGGGCTCCTGTATCAAATGTTGCCTCTGCATTTGAGCCCTGTATGAAAATAAGTACATATTATGGCAGATTTCCGTATCACAAAAGCTATCATGCATTGATGATTCAAGTCCTTTACAAAACACTGGCATAAAAAAAGGAGTAACATATCATAACTAGTAATAGTAATCACTATGTATATTCAGTAGTCACGGTTCATGTTAGTACACACTCTTGAATAAAGCCATCCGACAATAGAGTTTATAGTTTGGCTTCAGTAGGAGCTACCTTACCAAACATACAGGAATACAACCGATGGTTGTGACTGAATGCAACAAGCTGCAGGAAAAACATAAACTGTCGTTACAGTAGTTACTGCTATTACTTCAGCTTGTGCTTCTCCCGGGGAAGCAGAAGTCGTTTCACCTGTGGGCTCTGTTGGTATGGGTTGGTCAAAACCCTCAAGGGCGCCTGTTAACAAATAAATATTTAGTACCACCTAGTGCATTAATATATACAATTATAGCATTCAATTTTGCATTTAAAATATATAACGGCTATATTTTACCTAGCAGCAATTGAATATGTGATGCCTATACATTTAAGCTTAAGTTACACTATGCTGTCCTGACATTTTCAACCAATCTAGTACACTACCCTGCAATGGCTGTCTGTGGCCAGTGTTTTTAATATTACACCAAAAAATACTAATTATGACAGATAGTTAGGATCTATTTAGTACTAACATTATAATCTCCATGTCCTGCATTAGTAAGATATTTCACTGTATATAGGATCAATTTTCTACTCCAAAAATGTCTCCAAAAACCACCTCGTGCTCCATAAGCTGAAGGTCAGTGTAGTGAACATAACAACAGCTAATATATTTATAGCTACAGTACACTACAGTATTAGTACAGTATTTTATAAACATAAGCAGAACAGCCTACAGTATGGTGTTAAGGGTTTATGAAATTGACCAAATTTTTGTGGGTTAAAATAATAAAGCAAACAAGGATGTTATAATATTGCTAACTTATAGCTGGTTTTATTGTGAGCATATATACCTGCTAGTAGTGGTAAGGGCTATTAATAACATTATGAACCCACTTTTTGCAGATTGTTTTGTAAACTTGGGATGCATCTAATGCACCTTATAATCTCATAATCTCGTAATAATAATTCTTAACAGTCCAAATGGTATAGATGGAATTCGACATCGTTTCTCTAAGGCCAAAACAATATATATGTGTGGTTACCGTTACATGCCGGAAAAAAAATAGGGTAGGTAGGTAGGGAAAACATTTTATTTTCTTGAAATATTTTATTTACGAACCGTGTCCGAAGAATGTGCGTTGTGCCTTTTGAAGCAGGAACTGTCCAATTCATTTTTTATTTTATTTTTTTATTATTTTTTTGACTTTAAAGAAAATTTACAATAAAATGTTTAGGGTCGCTGGGAATAAATAGGGTCGGTCGGGAAACCGTAACCACACCTATATTTTGTTTTGGCCTTATCAGCAGTAATCAGTACGCTGAGAAGCAAGATCATAGATGGGATATGAATTTCAACGTGTATAACCACAAGATTGAATGTGTAGAAACATCCTTGATCCTTGAACGAAGCTTCTTAACACGGTCCCCGCGGATCCACGAGTCAGCTCGTGGGAACAATCAAAACGCATCCCCGCGGATCCACGAGTCAGCTCGTGGATAGATTATTGGTTTTTGTTACTCTGACTTCCAACAGATGGCAAGACCTACCTAGAAATTAAACAGGGACAGTCTATATTACCCCAGTCTTATACATTGCTTTACCATTGATTCGAACGTGAAATTAGAAGTTTTGAGACTCAAGGTAGACTGCGGTAGGCCTAGAAGGCGTAGATCAAAACAAGGTTTGTTTACCGTTTTCCTAACGGTATATAATATAATAACGGTGTAGTATATAAAATTTGAGGAATTTTTGCATGTAGAAACACAAAACAAGGTTCATACCTCACATATGTGTAAGCGGTGTCACATTTCTTACCGAGATAAAATAATAAACTGTCGACTGATATCATAACAAACTCGCGAAAATCCACCGGTGCGGTGGCATTTGAGACAAAAATGCATGAAATGTCAGTTTTTGCCCCGTTTTAATATCAATATATTATTATAAAGGGGAACGATTTTCATACTATTTGAATGTGTAAGCGTGAGATAACACTCATGCAGAGTAAATGTGTCAGTTTGGTTAGCTTTCCTGCAAAGGAAATGTGGTAATTCAACAAATGAATGCGCGGTAAAAACGCAAAAATCCCGCGCAGGGCGCGCAGCGCAGGGCGCGCAGCGCAGGGCGGTAGGTGCATTAATTGTTAACACCGGCAGAGTTGAATGTGTTAAAGGCTGTATTGGCCTCTTGTATGTAGCACTTAAACATTAAAGGGATCGTTTACTCTAGGTTCTAGGGTTATTTTCAGTTAATTTAGGTTAAAATTACGCTACATAAAAAGTTTCATGGTTCAATCACCATTAGAAATATTATTAAAAAATGTTTTAAAACTAACGACTACAGTTTGATTACAACGACGGTGGCGCCACTCAAAGCGCACGATCTGATAAGTTGCGCAAAACAACTTTTCAGCCAAGGACTACAGACCGAGGGTGTTTCTTATTTATTAATTTAAAAGCAAAAGGATTGTAATATCTTATAAACGACATATAGTTTCAGTTATAATAAATTATGGATAAATTTGCCCTAAAATGAATATCGTTTGGTTAAATAGCATTTAGGTATAAATATAATTGCATTTTTGTGATTAGCCCTCGGTCTGCAACGTGCAAAATAAATTGTCAAATACGCAACTTTTTTGGGGTGGCAGCACGGTCGCGGGTGTCATGGCGCCGTTCAAATTTCGTAGCATTGATGTGTAACTAATTATAACAATTAAATTAGGTATCTGGTAACAAATACGTGTGGGTATAGACGATTTGTTATACAGTAAGTACAGTTGTATGCATGAAAAATCCTAGAGTCTACTATCCCTTTAAACACAGCCTCATTGGGCTAGTCTAGATCACTTAACCAGGTTAAACACTTAACCAGCTGCCTATCATAATCATCAAACAAGCAACAAAACCTTGATTTTTCGGGACGTGTCGTACGTAGACTAAGTTAGTGTCACTGTCAGGATAGGGCCTGCGGCAACTGTACGCGAGCTATTAATAGTACTAGAGCTAGTGTAAGGATAAACCGACCAGGCTCTCCGACTGTTACACATCGTAGGACTAACCAACGTAGTGTTAAGCAAGAAGGGAACTAAGTCTTGTGGCTAGTGTGACTGTCAGGACAGATTGAAAGACACACGTTACACCTTCGCAATATTACTAAAATAGTATAGTCTTAATTAATGGAAAGCAAATTATGTGATTAAGCAAAGAAGTTAACGTACTGTCCAACAATGCGTCTAATTCTTTATCGCTATTAGTAAGCTTGTTATCTGTTTGTGTTGCCGTGTTTGAATCACATGTTGGAGTTTTTGGAACTTCTGAATCGGCGCTCTCCATGTTGACTGTATCGTATCGCCATCTACTGGCTCGTTTTGCCACTGCTCTCAATTTTTCGAGTTTCGACTCTCGTGTTTCTAA
Source organism: Priapulus caudatus (assembly GCF_000485595.1). Lineage (NCBI taxonomy): Eukaryota > Metazoa > Priapulida > Priapulimorpha > Priapulimorphida > Priapulidae > Priapulus > Priapulus caudatus. The sequence goes on from NW_014577087.1 coordinate 516,377, forward strand.
AAAGGAAATGCTGTCTGTCTACGTTCGGTACAGGGCGTGTAAACCAAAACGAGTTGAAAATGTTAAAATGCTCGATACTTATATATATATATATACATATATATATACGTATGATAATGATGCGCTCGGAACACATATAATTTATTGCGATATATTTCACAGGAACGCACGTACATGCGCACACACTGTGTGTGTTATAGCACATTCTACCCCATTTATATGCACGCACTCGGTGCGCACTCACACGTGAAAACATACGCTCGCACCTGCACACGAGCCCAGACCCACCCACGCACAGACCCACGCACGCATAGCTGCAAACACATACACTGACGCAGAGTGTTATATAGAAACATGGTATGTGAATCATGCGTAATTTTACACCTGATTGGCGTGTGAAATAACACCTGAGACGCAAGTGAAGTGAACGCCAATCGGCGTATAACATGTATAATTCCGAGAGAGCTAACGCCACCAAATTAACTTGCCTCGGTGTCAAGTTGTCAACTCACGTACAGTTAACAGACACGCTAGACGCAACCTCGTTACCTTTACCCACCACCCCACTCCACCCGCTTAATACTTTACTTGCTTATTTCTCATATCCATAATTTGATTGTAATATTTCTTCTATCCGAAGAAAATGTCCGTAGGAACTCATCTTCGATTATTATATGGAGGATAATCATTGTGAAGTATTATTGAATCTGTTGTGAACGGAGTAGACGTTACGAAACGTACCGTACGTACGCTTTATGATGGACGGATTGCTTTCACTACTCGAAGGAAAGCTGGTCTAAACTGATATTGTTCCGAGGTCATCACAGTTCGAATCGTATAATTTCTGAATAAAACTACAGGCCGCATATAGTGTAAGACCGTATCCTATTGAATACGGTCTTTGATATGCCTTGCACGCCTTTGCGCATGACGTCACAATCATGACTATCGTGGAGGTCGCGGAATGATTATGGCAATGGCATTGACATATCTCTTTAAAGAAACAGAAAAAAACCTTGCAGACTAATATAAGAATGCATCGGAGCGGAACAACGCACAGCGATCTATGTCTCAATTACGAGCGCTCAATCTAGATTTTGATTGAAAAAATCATGCGTCCTGTGAACAGTGGAATGGAGGCATCGATTTATTCGGTGACTTATATAATCTAGTTTCAAACGAGTGGGAAAAAAGTTGGTGGTATCTTGACCGCACTCCCTCTCTCACTCCCTCGTACGCTCTCTCTCTCTCTCTCTCTCTCTCTCTCCCCCCTCTCTCTCTCTCTTTCTCTCTCTCTCTTTCTCCTCTCTCTCGCTCTCTCTCTCTCTCTCTCTCTCTCTCTCTCTCTCTCTCTCTCTCTCTTCTACCTCTTTCCCTAGCAGTTTTTTTGACTCACTTCTTCGCCTTTATTCTAAACTCTCTGTCACGGTCTAATCTCTTAGTTCTCTCGATCTACTCTATATATTTATCTGGCCATGTTTTTTTCGTTAAGTCTCTCTCTCTCTCTCTCTCTCTCTCTCATTCCCTCCCTGTCTCGCTTTTCCATTTCTTTCTTTCCATTTCATTCTTTTACTCCGCCTCCCTCACCCACTCTCTCGACCTTCCCCTCACCCACTCTCTCGACCTTCCCCTCACTCTCTTTCTCTCTCTCTCTCTCTCCGGCCTCCCCTTCTCTCCTCCAGCGTGCACTCTCTCGGCAGCAGCCAGCCATGTAGCCCAGAGCTGTGCAGAGATCTGTCATGTACATTTCCCCTCTTTTATTCGATACGCACAGAGGCGTCCGTCCTTCGGCAGACATGTGGCGATGCACAGCCGACATTGCGCGAGGCCGCCGCCTGCGCACGTACGGCGAGAATGACCCGTAACGACGCAGCGGCGGCCCACACGGCAGGCTGCGCGATAGGATTACAAACGAACATGTGCGCACCACTTGCGTGCGCGCGGCGACCGCTCTCGTGTTTTCACTGCTTCGCGAGGAGAGACCGTGCGAAGCGCGCTCGCACGCACACACACTCACGCAGCCTCGTCGTCCGCACATCACCCACGAACACAGCAAGAGAGAGAGAGGGAGAGAGCGCCACCGACCGCCGAAAAGAGACACGCCGACTCGCCACCACGCGAGACATCAAGCCGAGAAGAATTCCCCCTCTCTCCGTCCCTCCGAGATTACGCCATCGTGTTGAGTAATCATTGCCCGGGGGGTAACGTGGATGTGTTTGGAGAGACTCATCGCGCGGCGGGATCGCGGCGACTGCTGCGGTGGCATCCGGTGGCAGGGACTAGCCTGCGAGCAGTAGCAGCATAAACAGCTTCACGCAGTGCCCGCGTATTATAGGAGAGACTCGTGAACACAGAGTGTGGAAGATATAGCCGCTGTGTTTGCTTGCGTGTGTCTGTGATAACCCGGGCTGCACGCCGGAGGATGCGGAAAGAAGAGTGAAGATGTTGAGATTTTTATTGACGATTGCTTTTCTCTGCGAACTGCTGTTGGTGGAACGGATCTGGGACGTACAAGCGCAGGATAATGAAGTAGCAAGCTTGCGGTTCGTATATCTTGGCTATTTCTAAACTAAAATGCACTCCATACCCGCATCGGAGTTTAGTTTAGCCTCGACGATAACGACTAGGTTCGTCCTTGCAGCATGCCAAACTGAAATCTATCGGATATCTCGCGCTTAAAGAGTGTTGAATAATTAAACTAGTTTGCAACGTTTCAATTATGACATATAAATATACACATTACCAAGTGGCACAACACGGCAAGCGTAGGCCTACTATTTTACATATAGAAACAGATAGCAGATTGTTTATGATAAACGAACGACATCTTTCGGGGCAAAATAGTTATTCTCTTTAGCATTAGATAGTTCGTAGCAAAAAGAATACTACGATGACATAATTGTTTCGCTCGATAATCTATCGGTCGCTGCCTGAGATTAACATAACTAAATGACTGTGATGTCCACGGAAAAAATAGGATGGTTCCTACGTCTCACATGCACCACATGTGACTGTTCGTGTGCATCTCCCGTTTGGCTCTGTTAAAAACTTAAAATTATATGGAAACGAGGCGTGTGGTGATCTCCTGAGTCTCCTCTAGTTTCATTCGTCAGTGACTTAATAGAAATACATTCAATGTCTTAGATAATAATTTTAATAGTCGCGTAGTGAGTTCATTTTACTAGTCGCATGCAGAACGGTGACCCTGGAACCTACAAACGGCAGACGAGACGTGGGGCACGGGATTGCCGCGTGACTGTTGTTACTGCAACGTGCCCGCGTCATACATACAATCGGACGCACGCACACACGCACGCACGCAGACACCCACACAAGACAGGCGCTTGCGCGCAAACACAGCCCACACACACACTAGACACGGTACGACAGACACTCAGTACACAGTAGACACACATCGCCTACTCTCTCGTTCACATCACGCGCGCATCGCACACGGTGACGCACGCACGCAACGCCCGCGCACGCACGCGCGCACACACACACTGGCGCTGCGCGCACCTGCGACGCACGCAAGCATCGCTGCCGCTGCTGACTACACAACACCCACGCCACGTCACACGCACAGGCCACGCCCGGCCACAGCACTGGCGCCGCAGCAGCACACGAACGCCAGCACAGCGCACGCAACGCGCGACATACACAGGCGCGTCGGTATGTTTACGGGGGCGATCCGGAAGTCAAAAAGCACAAATTCTGTCAACAAATATTTTTCGTACGTAATCGCCTGCGACGACCCGGAAGTCGGCCGACTGTCACCTGTCAACAACAACGCTCTTGTGACTTGCCCCGCCCACGACCGTAAACGCACCAACGCGTGTTCACCTCCTCCTCCTCCCACGACGTTTCTTTCTTAAGATTTACTGCTGGCACGGTGCCTAGATGCGGAGGCAAGCGGACGTGCGGCGACCTAGCGCACCAACATCATGGGAGGACGACGACAGCCGCCCTGTCATCCATCACTTTCACCCACTAATCACCGCCGCCGTCGATTCACTTTTACTTTTGTACACGCAGTTTTTTTTCTCTCTTTCTCTCTCTCTTTCTCGACACATCTGACCTACTTACCCACTTGCGGACATCAAAACTTTCCCCTTCACTCTGAAAGCGTGCGCTGGCGTACTTCGGGCACAGGCAGGACAATGGATTCGAGCAATATAGGGCTGTGTGTATAAATCTCATGGCTATAATACGCAAAGAATATGGCAAGTGTCGGGCACCGATACACGTCGTGCGTTATACCCTTATTGTGCTGTACACAGAGTCGGAGTCACTAAACGAGTGCCATATTTATTTACGCACATTGACACGTTAATAATCGAATTTATTACAGGTTAAATTGCACCCGTACACGTATAGTTAAGTAAGGATTAATGAAGAACAAAATCAGTACGAACCGAGTGATCAACAACAACATCGGGAGAGAATAAAAACAAACAACCGACAAATCAACAACAGACCAAAATCTGCAAACTGTATTTTTAATTGGTTTTTATTTACTCCTGATAACATCAAAATATCAGCTGACAAAATTAGAAACCTTCCATTATAAATCTCCTACGAGGTTAACCCGCATAGACTGGTGCTCACGCCTCCTTTCTGTAACTTGTTATCAGGCAGCCCTCCATTTCTCTTACCGTTCCGACCCTTCGCAGCGTTGGTTGACTTGCGGCTGACCTGAACGCCACCCCGCGGGCGTAACCTGCCATATTGCTGTTTAAGATGTAACATCACTTAGACGCAGGCGAGCCGTGTCGCACAATTACGTGCGCGTGACTTGCAGATAAAACGCGCCGTTCGAAAACCTTGGCTGGCGTGCACGTGAGCGACGGGAAGTACGTGCGCGCAATGCTAACCCGCGCCAGCCACCTCTGGGTCGGTCACAGCTTCATGGCTCCAACCGGGAGAGCACCGGAGGATGTATACGCAAGCAGCATCGCCAAGGTTATCTAGGTAGCAGGAGCCAGGCATCGCATGCCCGCGGGGGAAAGAACGCCGCTTGCGTGCGCTCGGATGGCCGCACGCTGAATGTCGATGAGGACACGGGTGTGAATACGAACGATGGTGGATATGCGAGCGCTAACGATTTTATCAATGAGGAACTTGCAGGACGTCAGTCGCTATGAGGGCTGATATGTGACGTTAAACGTCCAGAGTCTGCCTCGATTTGTAAAGAACGAGCTGAAGCGAGTTGAATGCGTTAGGCCGAAGCGTCCAATAAGAGCCTGTGCAATATATATTCTGACATAAATATATTTCGCCGGCAATGTCACGAAAGATCTAATAAATATATTGTGACTGATTGGGTCTTTGTAATACGTTGCCTGGCTGCACAATAGAGAAAGGAAGCCCGCGTGTGGATTCCAAATGAATAGAAAATATGAATGGAAAAAGTAGGAACGCAATTATAGCCGAACATATTGTTCAGTTTATATTAAATATTCAGATTAACACGTTATTTATTCTTGTCAACGTAACCATACTTTATAATATACATACTTTTATATAGTAATTAGTATTTAGTATTTACATATATCAGTCTATATATATATATATATATATATTCCCGACGATCTATCTATATATATATATATCGTATTTACACACACGCGCGCACACACACACGCACACGCACGCGCACGCGCACGCGCACGCGCACGCGCACGCACGCACGCACGCACGCACGCGCGCACACGCACACGTACACGCACACGCACACGCACGCACGCACGCACGCACGCCCGCATGGCACGCACGCACGCACGCACGCACGCCCGCATGCACGCACGCACGCACGCACGCACGCACAAATATATATATATAGTATATATACTCATATTATATTTTAGTGGGCCACATGTTTGCACCGATGACAACTCTACCTATTGCTGCCCGGGATGGGAAACTGCGAATGGTGGCAAGGAATGCTCGCAGCGTACGTATGCACAGTGACGCGGTTTCTTCCAATGCGAAAATGTCGTAAAACTACGACAAGATAATGGTGTAGGGCGCCCGTGGAAGCTCTAGGGGGGTCTATAGGTTCATAATTACTGCCTCCATGGTTACTCTGCTCACGAGCAGATGCCGACACATATGTAGACTTAAATATAGTCAAGAATATAATGATATATGATATATAGAATGTATATTCGATGTCCAGATTCGTCTAAACATGCGATGCATGCATGATCGATGCTTGATCGATGCCCGATCGATGCCTGATCGATGCCCGATGTCGATGCATGCATCAATAATCTATAACGTGTTGATGAACCAAACACGTATCGCCTGTAATGACTTTCTTTCGATGGTCATGTTTGATGTAGCTATATGCAGTACACCGTGCCATCCCGGAATTTGCGTTGGTCCCAATGTTTGCGACTGTCCCGGCGCGGGAGCAGCAGCAGGCTGCTTTCACAGGAAGACGATAATGACACCCAAGATCACCGAGCTGCAGGTAGGTGGCAGTAGCATCGCGGTCATACAGCGCGTAATCGCGTCGCTGTAGTTGTACTTGGGTTTATTGCCCGATAGCGTGCGATTGCTTGGTATTGAAGAAATTATTGAAGAAATGTTACAGTCTCCTATCTCGCTCTCTCCCCGTCTCGCATTCTCACGACTTTGTGCGCCCGCTCTACTCCCCCTCTCTTCTTCTCTATTTATCCAACTACTCTATCACTCTCTCTCTCTCTCCCTCTCGTCATTCACATACAAACGCGCATGCATGCTCTAGCACAAAAATAGCCTCCACGATTACCCATAACTCACTGTCTTTTTGCGATCTCACTACTTGCTATGCGCGCAATGCGATGCCCACGTGAACGCATCACCTTAAACCTGAGAGGCAACGTGACGTTTTATTGATACTGATACAGGAACTTCATGAGAATTCGACGCAGACGAGGCTGGGCTATATAGCAAAGTTAATGACCGACATCCGGTGCCCACAAGGCTACACGTACAACGATACAGACCAAATATGTCACGGTACATACTAATAATGTCATTGTCATTCCGTACGTGTCTGAAATTATTCAGAGAATTTAGCTCTGGCAATGGCTATATAATAATTTCGATAACCGGGTGAATTAAACATGGGAATAATACATGTTCTTTGGACCAAGAGTTTATGTTGTTGAAACAGTAACACGTAAAAATAAAAATATGATGAGAAAAACAATCAAAAGGTGATAAATTCTTACGTAGTCATTTCTCAGTATTTGAAATATATATCTACAGTAAGGGGACCTGTTGAACTAAAGTAGATTTGCATGTAGAAGTGAGTATACATGCATTGCATGCGAAAACAACACCTTTAGTACCCGTTCGTGGCGAGGAGTTGAAACAAGGAATGAACTCAAATATCATTATTATTATTATTATTATTATTATTTCCAAAGTGGCATTAGCCGGTGGCTTCTGGGTTGGCCGTGTCCCAATCTGGGACATAGGGATTCAATTCAGAATTTTTCGCAGGATGTGTGCTGTTCCTAGTAGTGCGATTATTATTATTACTATTATTAATATTATTATTATGATATTACTTTATTAGCGATAAAATAACACGCATCTCTACATCGCTGTTTAATTAATGACACATTGGCTATCACGCAGATATTATTGAGTGTGAGGAGGCGGTGCAGCCGTGCCATCAAATCTGCATCAACACGCCGGGAAGCTACTACTGCGCCTGTCAGCGAGGGTTCGTGCTGCACAGTAACGGCCTGTCCTGTGTCGGTGAGTGAGGTTAGCTTGGCGCGTGTGACAAGCAAGCAGCAAACCGAGTTCTCAGCCATCGACGCCGCATATACGCGTGCTAATGGACGTTACGTCGGTAGTTTGACATACGGCCCGATTCGGCTGTCAACTTTCATTTTTTCTGGCTAGCAGAACCACTTGTCTTTTTGCGCCACCTTTTCAGAAAGCCTTGAACTTTCTATAGCTCTTTCCGTACTCAGCAATCTCTTTACCTCACTAAACGTATTGAGTAAGATTACGCCGCACACAGTTCGCGCTGCTTTTTTTATTCGCAATGTAGAATCACGGGAAACATTACACTGAAGTCCGGGTCCGCGAAACGAATGTAGCTTGCACTTAGCAATGCCGACGGGGGTTTGCAATGATTTTGATGCGGGCTGAAGGGAGCGATGCCAGGCGAGATCCGTGCGTGTGTGTTTGTGTGTGTGCGTGCGTGCGTGGGTATATGCGTGCGTGCGTGCGTGTAGAGGCGTAGTTCACGCTCGGCGATGCGGTCGGTAGCTCGCGCAGCAGCCCGGCGTGATCTGTCAGTATTGCCTTCGGTCACCGAGGAAGTTACCGCTTAATTATGTGAGCGCACACACTACACCTAGATACATCGGTACGGCCAATGTTCTATGTACGGTATATATATTTATATATATATATATATATTTATATATATTATAATATATATATGCGCACACGTACGCACGCAAGCACATACGCACAAACACATACAACTAAAGGCGCACGCGCACGCGCACGCACACACACACACCCGCACGCACGCAGACGTAAACACATACACACGCACGCACGCAGACGCGCACACACGCGCGCGCATGCAGAAATGCACGTGTCGCAGTGATTTAACCGGAAACGAAGGCGCTCAGTAGCGCAGCACGTGTTCCTGTTTTGCCACGCGGCCCTATTCCTGCCCGAGCCCCGACCTGCCCGAGCCCCGACCATTTAGAGGCCAGAACACGCCCGGCCGATTACGGATGATGTGCCTGGTCCGCGGAAGGCGTAGCCTGCATTCGGCCTGCTCACGGGGGTTAGCATAATGCAGACGTGAATCAGCGTTTCCCAGGGCATCGTTGGCCTGTGCGGGGCGGGGGGGCGGGGGTTTATTGTTGACCACAATGTGATGTTGGTTGGGTAAACATTGCCCTCCACTTCGCATGTCCACCAGACTTGGAGAGAAATTGAGCGATATTAGAAGGAAGCTCTGACATGTAAATTGACAGTCAGAGTAAGAGCAGAGAGAGGTGGTAGGGAGAGAAAAATAGGGAATGAGAGAGAGAGAGAGAGAGAGGAGAGAGAGAGAGAGGAAGAGAGAGAGAGAGAGAAAAAAGGAAGTAGCGACGAAAAAGATTGATAGAGAGTTGGCGGAGAAGAGAGGGAAGACGACAAGATAGAGATACTGACAGAGAGGTAGAGCAAAAGAAAAAAAGTTAGCAAAATAGTCATGGCAAGAAAGAAAAGAGCAGGAGGCAGAGCGTGGGGAGAGGGGGGCTGATAAATAGTAACTTGCATCTAAGAAGAAAATAGGGCATATTCACCACTATGAAGATACAGCGATATGACAAGGTAGCCCACTTAAATCAGTGAGGCTAAAATGGGTCGTAATCCCAAAGGATGGCACATCATATATGACGGCGTATATACTCCATAAATGCTGGAATAATTATTCGATGCCAGTTCGTTCGAAATCGAAACATAGTGTGAACTAATATCGTTTTCTTTTCTTATTGATCTCTCTGGCGTGATGGTGATGTCAACAGACACGACGAGGCTACGCACCTGCGCGCGGCGACGCACTTGTGCTGCCACCGACCTATGCCACAACACTTACGGCAGATACCGATGCAGCCTGTCACAATGGCTTCCAATGTCGCCGAGGATGCGGCGCACCTGCACAGGTAGGCGACAAGCATACCACACACACGCTTCACGGTCACGCCACCCTTCACACGCCACGCACACACGCACGCAAGCAGCCACACACACACACACACACACACACACACACATCAGCACACACACACACACACCCATACACAACAACACACACATCACACCACACACACATCACACACCACACGACACACACACACAACACACACACACACACACACCACACACACACACACACACCACACTCACCACCAGCCACACACACACACACACACACACACACATGCACGTGTCTGAAGAACTGCGAGAGAGAGAGAGAGACAGAAACGCATGCACGCGCATACATATACCTATATCATAGACAAATAAATTATGTCACAGACGAGAACCGGTGTTTTCACGAATACGGATGCATCCGGTAGCAATCTCTGGGACTATTCCGATTTTACATACTTACACACATCGATATTTTGGCCGATACTATACATTTCACACGGCATGGTATTTCACAGTCTTGAAAAACTTACCCAAAAAAACCGAACCTGTGTGCGAACTAACTTCATGAAAAATTACTTACTTTGGTTGTATATATTATACACATTCACACGCACACACACATATGCACGCACACGCACACTTTCAGTCTTATATAGCAAAGTCCGATGACCGCAAGAACGCTATACGTACACTCGTGTGATATTCATGATTAATGTGTGATAAACCTTCCCGATACTCACTGACGAACACTAACTCGGCGTAACTTTCTCGGCAGATATCAACGAGTGTGAGCTCTACCGGGATATATGCGGTAGCGGTTGCGTGAACATGGTCGGCTCATACATGTGCACGTGTAGCCGCGGATATGTGCTGCGAAACGAAGTCTGCGTCGGTGTGTATATACCTTATCGTGTCATCGTAAATTATATTTTACTCACATTATAACTTTAATCTTGCGGTGAAGTTTAATGGAGAGAAGCATGTGATGGATTGAAGTGGATATGGAGAGCGAGCGAGCGAGAGAAAGAGAGAGATTGGGGCGGGGGTGAGATCGAAAGGAAGAGCTGAGAACAGAGACTGTGTAAGAATTCCGCGTTAAAATTCTGTCAATTAAATGTATTTTGTAGAATTAATTGCTTTGTCTATCTAATCGTGATCATTATATGCAGATGAGAACGAATGCGCTCGCCATGACAGAGGTGGCTGTGAGCAAAACTGCACCAACACAGACGGCAGTTTCTTCTGCTCATGCAGACCAGGGTATACCCTAGGACCCAACGGTCGAACGTGCATAGGTATTACACCTTTCATCAGCTATACGCATGCTTAATAATTATGTACATGTTAAAACATCACCTGCAGATATATAATATGTAATGTCTGGATAGCCTTGTAGATAGACTTGTAGATATATTGATGCGTGTTAGTTAGATAGAACAGCATAGTGCAACGGTGTTCAAACGCAAAAATTTTGAAAATAGTATTTCGGATCGTGCACTTCATCACAATGAGATTGAACGTTTTGATTAAAACTATAGCCTCGTTCACACGGAGCAATTTGTCCCCGGGTCGAAAACGATCCGGGCTAAACTTGTCCCGGGCCAAGCGTTCACACGGACGTTTTCTCGGTACAAAGGTGATCCGTGCCATTTTGTCCCGGATCGTTTTTGTACCAACTACAGAGTGGGTACGAAAACGATCCGGGACGAACTTGACCAGATCGCTGGTTCATTTTTGCCGTGTGAACGTGCACTGACACACGTCACAGGACAAAATTAGTACGGTGGTAGATGTCGTCAGTGTCGACTTCCGCTTTACTTCGCCGCATTTCTCAGTTTCTACACGCGCGTTTTTCAGTATTTTCATTGAGTTAAAAGATACGTCAAAAGGCAAAAAAAAGTAACAGAATGGGTTGATTGACTGTGGTCTCACGAGGACAACGTCGCTCTTCTCGATATTTGAAAATCGGGTTTTATACAGGCGCAGTTAACAGGAACTTCGGGAAATCGTCTAGCCTACCAAGAAATTGTTGAAAAACTGACTGAGCGGGGGATAGTTAAAATTAACTGTATAACAAGTTGTAATCGGCTCAAACGGAAGGTGGTAGACAACAACAACAGATCGGGAAGGGCACGAACATCGTGCAGTTATTTCAAGGAATTTGACGAAGTGTTGCGAAGGCGTCTAGCGGTGAGCCACATTCGCTTACCAAGGCATGTCCTGTAGAACTGATCGATCAAACGTCGTGTGAACGCTCTCGTCAAAATCAACCCGTGTCATTTTTTATCCGGGTCAGTCTCGGATCGTTTTCGACCCGGGACAATTGCTCCGTGTGAACACGCCTTATGTTTCATGTCTTGAAGATTCTTGTATCTGTGACACACGCATTCACGTTGTTCACTGTGTAGGCAATTAAAGTAGTTCTGAGTATCGTGTGCATAATGTTATACGTTCGCTAGGACTTTACGTTGGTATACTATCTGTACTGTGATATCTGTTGAAATCTTTGTGGGTTCGGTGGCTGGTATATATAGTATAAACTTTGCTCCTGTCCGGAATAACCGAATTAAATGAATTTCTGGTCACCTATAATGCGCGTACTTACTAGAAGAAGTTCGTCAGTGATTTTCTCTCTGTGTGTCTCGTTGCATGGGTTTGTGCTGCATGGTGTTGTTATCTTTGCTTCCTCGCAGACGATGATGAGTGTAGCATGGGATTGCATTGGTGTGAGCATGCATGTCTAAACATTGGTGGCGGCTACATCTGTAGCTGTCCGGAGGGCTACAATCTGCATCCCAACCTTCATAACTGTGTTCTCATAGGTTAGTGTCGCTCGTGTGCGATAACGTACTGGCTTCGATGAGATAGCGTGCGAGTGCACGGCGCATTTCAAGGCCAGCCGCCCATCGTCCTAATTACATCTTAGCAGCGCTCGTAATAGAGATTTACGATATTTGTGATACGATGTGTTAACCTAATCAAACAACGGCTGAATTTGAATGAAGTTGGCTACCTAGTCGTGTACTTTACGCGCTAAACTAGATATATGCAAAGCATGAGTAATTTAAACTGGTTTCTAAAGCACTCTGGTCTCGGTTAGTCCGTACGTGCATAATAACACGTTTATGCACGAGTTTACACCCATGAATCTGTGTGATTACGAGAAACGATACAATACCCCGCATTGTAGTTCTGGAGGTGGTTGTACCCTTTCCCCACGAGATCACCATAGAGCTGGATCGCTGCGACCCGCCGTGTGAGCACGGAGGCACCTGCTCGCAGCGCAAGTGTACCTGCCCACCTGGAGTTACAGGTGCATCGTGCGGTAAAGGTGAGTGAGCGTAGCGTGAGAGAGGGTATAACCCTCTCGAACAAGTTCTCGGAAGATGGGCGTACGAGGCAAAGAGTACACGAGTTATAAGATGTGGTTTATATAGTAAAAAATTTCGATATTATTTAATGCACCATGAAACAAATCTGACTCAAGCGATGACCGGCTCTCATCGTATCAATAAAGTGTTGATTCGCTTTTCGAACGGAATTTGGGGTAGACGTAAACGCAATCGCTTTACGTAAGCATGTAGCAAAACGTCTATATGTTATTCTCCCTAAAGAGCGAATTATGTGTAGGCCCTTAAACATTCAGTGCTGTATCGGTAAACGAAATAACACGTGAATAATGTGAAGTAAAACGTAACGTAACTTTACCGAAAGAGTTCATCTGGACTCCCTGTGACACGCACAGTCTTTCGTGCACTATAGTTAATATGAGGGTAACGATTCATTAAACAATGGATTAATTGTAATAGTATTTGGCCAGATATCAATGTGCCAATAGCAAAGTGAAACATTGATAATTATCGCCGATAGTTAAGTGAATAATTGACAATTTTCGATAGTTGTATATCATTAAAACATCAGTTGGTTAGTTTACCACTAAGTATATGTTTTCGCTCCTAAACACGCCTGAATGTTTACAGATATTGACGAGTGCGAGGAGAATACGGACGCGTGCGACCAACTCTGTCAGAATACATTTGGTTCTTATTCTTGCTTCTGCAAGCCCGGATACACTATAGCCGACAAAACTTCGCTCTGCACGAAGAACACATGCTACCCGCCGTGCAAGAATGGCGGCGAATGTATCGAGGTGCGAACCACACGAATCCTCCCGTGAAAACCACGAATACACCTGTAAACCCCACGAACGCACATGTTGGCGCCATGAACTAACATGCGAACACCGTAAAATTAACTCACATGAGGATACGATGAACTCACGTGTGAACACCAAGAGCTCACCTGTACTCTCCAGGAACTAACATGTGAACACCATGAACTAACTTGAGAACACTATGAACCCACGTGTGAACATCATGAACTAACCTGTGAACCCCATGAACATATCTATTAGCCCCACTAAGTTTAAATACACATGCCCCCTTAACATGCCCAAGATACGCGTGAACCTATTCAATTCACATGCGAACCGAACATGCAACATAATGTTCGGATAGTTCATTCACCCATATAAGGTTCAAAACGAAACTGACCGCATCTGGCCATATTGTCACGGACGCTTCAAAAACATCATAATAATGTCATAAAAGCAACGAGCGCAATAAACGTTTTACGTGATCATTCATCAGGAGACTTGCCGCTGCTTGCCTGGATACCTGGGCCGATCGTGTGAGCTGGACTACGATGAGTGCCGACTGTGGAGACCATGCAGCCACTACTGCACGAACGTACCGGGCGGCTACCGCTGTGACTGCCCCGACGGCCTCTCGCTCGGCAGCGACGGCCACATCTGTGTGGGTAGGTGTCACGCTGCCGTGGTAATTGTAATATTATATTGTATTGCATTATATTATATATATCCCTGCCACGCATTCCTAGGTTATATGGGTTGGACGAATGCGTGTAACGTAAGGTGAAATGCTTCCTGATGTTTCGTAGGCCCGGGAGATTGCGACCCACCATGCTTTGGAGGCATGTGCATCAACAGCACATGTGTCTGCCCGTACGGCGTCAGTGGCGTCACCTGTACGACAGGTGAGACAATTATATTGTGTTTTAATTGCCATTATGTTTCGGCATTGTATTATATTTGCTAGTTTTATTATTATTATTTAAGTATAATATTTTAATTGAAACGGGACCTTGCTAATATGTTTCAATTGTCAGTGTGCGTGTTGATATTGTGTTTTGCGTGGCTATTATTATTATTATTATTATTATTTCCAAAGTGGCATTAGCCGGTGGCTTCTGGGTTGGCCGTGTCCCAATCTGGGACATAGGGATTCAATTCA
>NW_014577087.1:531996-552942 GCF_000485595.1 Priapulus caudatus
GTTGGCTGTGCGTTGGCTGTGCGTTGGCTGTGCGCTGGCTGTGCGTTGAATGCGCGGTGCTGCACAGCGTGTTGCTAGCGCACGGAACGAATGGTCCGCGCATTACAGAGCGTATACAGAGCGCACATGTTAAAAAATCCAACGAATGCGCCCTGTATGCGCGCAGCGCGCTAGCAACACGCTGTGCATTCGTTGTCAACTCGCTAGCTTCTCCCAAATCCTGACAAAAGTTGGGCGCACAACGACGCACTGATCTATTTTCCATTTTTTGATTAATTTTCAGTGCGCGGGCCGTGCGTCGTGTATGTGTGACTGGGGCATTAATTAAACTCGCGAAGCATACGGAGTCGCGTTGTCAGAAAATATCGTGAGTAGCGATAACATAATGCATTTAAAATGTCGTAGGTTTCCCAGCAATGTGTCGTGCAAATGTTGCGAAAGTTTTGACACATGGTGGTCATGACTATTTGCGATGTTTCAGACAGCTGGTCCCATGTCGGGTATGATTTTTACCCTTTCCGAAGTGCTGATTGCTCACTCTACTAATTGGCAATCTATTACGATTAATATTTCAGAGCACCGACCGACAGCTCCTGCGAATGTCACACTGTATCCAGCGCAGAACTCGATATACATCAACTGGACAATGTTGATCAAGGAATCAAATGCTCCGGAATACTTCACCCTCTGGTGTGTGTTAATAATACTAACACTGCCGGTATTTCTAGCATTGCATGATAGCTGAGTGTAACCCATCTTTATATGTTTTATCAATCAAAACAGGATCGATTTAAATAAGTGTTACGTAGATTTGAGGGGTTTAATCATATTAGCCATTTGATGTACATCTTCTCAAATGCCTGATGGCTAATCTCTAAGCCCTAATCCTAACCTACTAATTGCCAACTTCTTGATTTGCGCCGATGCTTTCTTCTTCGGTTCTCTTGATAACTCGAGTCGAACTCGACTGAACTAAGATCAAAATGCGTTCACGTTATTTTCGCGTCAGGTTTAGACCGAGCCATCGGAAGCGCTTCTCCACCACGAGGATAACGTCGCCCACTGCCGTCGCCTACACACTCGACAACCTACAGCCGGACACGAAATACGTCATGTTTCTCGTCGCTCACAACGTCATCGGAAGCTCGTCGTTCAGCGACCTCAAATCCGAATACACGCTCCCCGAACTCGTCGAAGCTAACATGACCTTCGCCGAACCGGAACCGATATTAAGTTGCCGAATCGGTGCTGACACGGCATCCTGTCACCCGGAGACGGTGGCGCCGACTAGCGTGCGCGCGATTGCGACGTCGACGGTAGCGCCGCCGCAGCTGCGGCGCAACGCCTCCGTGGAGTACGCGGAACCGCACTTCAACGACACGAACTTCGAGAAGTTCATACTGAAGATTCTCAACGAGATCTTCCCGAAGTGGCTCGACTACGAGCAGCGACGCGTCAACGACGTCGAACCGACTACGTCGATGCAGGAGCACGTCGAGATGCTTGCTTCGGGAGTGTTTCTCGTACCGGAGTACTCGCGCGACAGAGGCGGCGACGCGCACGCGCGCGACAAGCCGACGACGTTGGGAACACGGAGCGCCGCGAGCGACGCCTCGGCGCGTAGCACTCAGCGAGATGGAGGAGAAGAAGCCGCTACCGCCGCGACGCTGCGACGCGGGGAGGCGCCGAATGACGTCGAGCCGTCTGCGACGCGGCAGCCGCGCACCGACGCGCCGACAGACAACCTCAATCGGAACGACGACGACGACGATGATGATGGCGATGACGATGACGATGACAATGGGGATGAAAGGGGAGAAGATGACGATGAGGTGGAGGTGGCGCGTGACCGCTACATGGCCGCCAGGGTCAGCGAGCCGTTCGCGTACGACGTATCGGACATGCTCACGGACTCACTCGACTTCATCGACGAGTTTCATAGCGATCCGATCGCTACGCCGGAACTGCCGCGGCAAGGTCAGCGATCGGGGTCACGGTCACGTCACAGGTCGCGCGTTGCCGACGTTAAGGCTTCCGCTAGGCAGGATCAACAGATGACTTTTCCAGCAGGACGCCGAAAGGACCGCTATGAACGCCATCAAGGTACCAGTTTTGTAGCTTGCTGGGTGAGTGTGTATGATGGGCTGTAGATGGCGGGAGGTAGGCGGAAAAGGTGCTTAACAGCGACTACGGTGAACTGCACACGACCAACTGCCCAGATCGCAAACCGTGCGTGGCTTTACCCTCCAGCCAAAATGAGATAGCAGTACCCTGATATGAGTATAAACGTTTACCATCATACACCGAAGATTATCATAATCTATCTATATATATATTATACTCATATATACACTATGCTAGGGAGCCAATGCGTTTCACCTTTTTCGTAAACTCCGACTCCTGAGTATGACCTCTTCTTTTCAAATATCAAAAACTAACAAAGTCCGATTTCTTCTAGCAAATAATATAGGCATGCGCGCAAACACCATTCACGATATAACCTATCGCACGTTTTAAGAATGTTTGAAAGATTTTTCGCTTTACAATTAATAAAAAAGAACCATTGGGAACGACAAATGTTCTCAATACAGGTGTAGGATTTCAACTAAATTTATTAATATAATTTATTTAACACCATGTACTACTTCTAATGCGCGACATTAGCACGGAAAAACGACAATCAAAAATAGGCATACCAACGACATTACAGAAAATCGGGATATGAAGAAGATTGGGGGTTCTCTTATTATAATAAGGAAGCCATGCACCTAACAATGCTGACAACAAAATGACATATGATTTAGCAGATAGTACGCATCCACCCAGACGCGTCTGACTTGATAATCTATTGCATGCACGTTTCTAAAGGTTTGAAAGATTTTCCGATTCATAATTAATGAAGTGGCCCATTGCGTACAACATTGTCATATCTAACTACTCTTGGGTATATGCTCATGACAGATGTATAATCTCAACAAAAGTATTAAGTAGTGCCGTAGCAACCGTGGACGGGGGCTGGCGTGGCAGTTGTTCAACAGGAGCAGCCTGTTTTCAGAAACAAAATTAGTCTGAACTCGTAGAGCGTTGACAAAACTTTATTTCGTAAAGTTATGAGGGAATTTGCCAGGATCTTTCCTTCTCGCAACGTTACGATATTTTTGTCAATGGTCTACAAGAAAAATTTAATGTTACGACCAATTTTAAGACAAAATTCGTTTCTAACCACGCGCCCCATGCCTTGGCAGCGGTAACGGCGAAATGCCCACGGTCACTGCCAAGGCAACCCGCGTGCAAGGTTTGCCCCTCCAGGCAAAATGAGTTAGCTGCGGTCCTGGTATACATGGAAAATGATACTAATAAATGCAGTGTGATGACGGCTCAGAGCAGGCTACGATGCCGGTTTTACTTACAAGGTTGGTATATCTAAAACATGTTAAAAATTAAGCGTTCAAATATGGATTTGTCGTAGGCTATAGTTGGCAGTGTGTCTGTCTATTGCAGATTGCGACTATAATGGATTAGAGTACAGCCATGGTACGGTGTTCACACCTATCGAGGATCCATGCTCCATCTGTGCCTGCATGGTAATATGTCATTGTAGATGCCAATTACTGTAACCGGGTGCAATTACTGTGACAACTATATATATATATATATATATATTCACTTACAGCTATTGCTACTATACTGTCCGGTAGCCTTTTCTGCCATGTTAACTTGATTCTGTGGTTGTTGTTGATATTATTATTATTGTTATTATTGATGTTTCTGCTGCTGCTGGTGCTGCTACCTGCTATTGTTGTTGACGTGGTTAGTGTCATTACTGCTGTACAGCTGTATAATCAATGATGTTATGTTAACGGGGACGTGTCTATTCCTCAGGATGGCGACGTCAGGTGTAAATTAGCAACGTGTCCCGCACTGGACTGCCAGGACAGTGAGCCATACCAACCTGCCGCCCTCTGCTGCCCGATCTGCGGACCAAGGCTGAAGCCACATTGCCGGGACGAAGTTGGCCAGATGCACGCTGTGGGTGGCAGCTGGACTAGAGGACCGCCAACATGTCAAATATGCACCTGCTTGGTAGGTTACACCGCGTATACGAATGTGGTGCCCACTCGCGCTTGATTAATTTCATAATAAATCTGTGCGCGCACGTGTATGCCTGCAATTGTCAGAGATACAGCTAGAGAGAGAGGTGGGGGAGGGAGGGAGATAGAAAGAGAGAGAGAGAGAGAGAGAGAGAGAGAGAGAGAGAGAGTGAGAGAGCGAGAGAGCGCTAGAGCGACCGAGCTGATGAGCGATAACGAGAGGGAGAGTGAGAGGGAGATATTTAGTAGCAGTTCTAAAAGGGAGTGTTGTTTGTATTGCAGCAAAAAGATGCCGAGCCACTGTGTAGCAATATAGTGTGCGACAGTCTGTGTAGCTACCCAGCTCCGAAGAAAGGTCAATGTTGTCCCATCTGTGAAGGATGCACTTACAACAATGTCACATACCGCGACGATGAGGTTTTTCCAGATCCAAACAACGAGTGTAATGAATGCAGATGTCTGGTACGCATCTTTGCGCACGCGCCGTTTTTCAGAATTTAACATTAACTGGAATTATATTGCGTGTCAATCGCTGACGTTATAAATGACTGTTACCGAAACAAATATAACGTCATAGTCAATTTATCAGCGATTCAGGTTAGAGGGAAACATGAAACAAGAAATAAGCTGATAACTATTAGTGATTTATGTTAATTCATTTAGGGAGGAAACATTCACTGTAGGAAGAAGGAATGTGTTACACCCTGCGTCAGTAATTACATACCACCTGGCCAGTGCTGCCCTCTATGTTCTGGTGAGTGTTCGGAAATTGCGTATGTGATATTCGAGAATGATAGGTTGCAATAATCCGCGTGATAACGCGAATAAGCAATAAGTGATAACGAAAAAAATATTTGGGGGATTAACTCAAAATTACTATATATTATGCTATTCATTAATTGCTATGCAGGAAACAGTCCTTTCATACCGTCTCAGATTAGTACATCGCTAGCAAACCCAGGCTGACTAGAACTGCTCTGTAATGAGATGTACAGCTTCAAGAAGAGAAGACAAAAAGAGTAGAGGGAAAATGAGAATTACCCCCTCACGGTGACATTGACTCGGCACGGTGACATTGACCCGTCACGGTGACATTGACCCATCACGGTGGCATTGACTCGTCACGGTGACATTGACCCATCACGGTGGCATTGACTCGTCACGGTGACATTGACCCATCACGGTGGCATTACCCCGTCACGGTGACACTACCCCGTCACGGTTGCAATACTCCCTCATGGTAACAGTACCGCCTCATCATGGCATTTCTTCTTCACGGTGACATTCTGCGTCGCAGGAATACTGAACGTGAGGAAGCGTCTGCGTAACGTCGCCGTGATGGCGGGAAACCGGGTGACGCTCAAGTGCGGCATCACGGGCAAGCCGCGGCCGCGCATCTACTGGATGAAGGACGGTACCCTGGTCGAGCCGCGCGGACGCCGTCTCAAGCTGCGCACGAACCGACGCGCCAGCACACTGCGGCTCAGGGTATGGTCCGCAGGGCAGTTGATCCGGTTCACAGCGGTTGAACTTCGGTTCGAAGCCCAAGAGAAACGAATAACGAAAGTGCCGAGTAGTAGTATCGACGAATAATCGCCGACTACTTGTCGAAGTATTAGTAATATGGTGTGTTTTGTTATTAGCCAATATATCTAGATTGTCACGCGTTAGAAGCGCTACAAAGGTACCGCAATCATGCGGAAGCAACGCGCAAATGATTGAATCGAGTGATATAGATCTCTCTCTCTCTCTCTCTCTCTCGCTCTCTCTCTATTATTATCTATCTGTCTATGCGTAATCTATCTAGTTTATCTATCTATCTATGCTATCTATCTATCTAGCTATCTATCTAGCTATTGTATCTATCTATCTATCTATCTATCTATCTTATGTATCTATCTATCTATATATCTATCTATCTATCTATCTATCTATCTATCTATCTATGCTATCCTATCGATCTATCTATCTAATCTATCTATATATGCTTACGTTCTCTCTCTCTCTTTCTCTCTCTTCTCTCTCTCTCTCTCTCTCTCGGCTCTCTGCTCTCTATATCTCTCTCTCTCTCCTTTCTCTCTCTCTCTCTCTCTCTCTCTCTCTCTCTTTCTCTCTCTCTCTACACACACACAGACAGACAGACAGACACACACACACACACAACACACACACACACACCACACACATACACGACACAAATATATATATATATATATATATATATATATATTATATATATATATATATATATACATTTGCAATTTGGAATGAGGAGATTTGACATGCGATGGTAAAGACGTGCCTTGCATGTTACTGTAGGATACAACAGTAGATGACTCCGGGTACTACAAGTGCGTAGCCAAGAATGGACGCGATCACGTGGAGACAGGAGCACACGTGTTGATCCATGAAACGTCCGGTACGACACACTCACGTCTACATATTCTTCTCTCTTTTGACTTTTGATTCCAAACATTTGGACATTAGATCCCATGGGGCAAACCTAACGTAAGACCTCCGCAACTGCGTTGGCTCTGCTTCCGTAACATGATTTGCCTAGCGGAGCTGCTCGCTGTTGTGTGGGCGAGATTGTCATCATCACGCTCATATCTGATCATATGTCTTATCACGCTAATTATCTGTACAATTAGTGCTAACTATTTCGACACTCACAGCCCACATTCAAAATGAAAAGTTAGCTGTACTTTACGCTATTATTAACGTCGTCAAGTTTCTAGCCGTTAGTAAGTTGGTAGTTAGTAAGTTGGTAGTTAGTAAGTTGGTAGTTAGTAAGTTGGTAGTTCGTAAGTTGGTAGTTAGTAAGTTGGTAGTTAGTAAGTTGGTAGTTAGTAAGTTGGTAGTCAGTAAGTTAGTAAGTAGCAAGATAGCCTTTTCTTTCCTTCGTCTAACCTTATTCACTTTGCCACTACGTTTAGAAGAGAGCGTAAAACCATGGGTGTGCACGAAGACGTGAACGGGTCTGAAATAAGTTATCCTTGATTGTAAGAGTCCGTATGACCATCTACGCAAATATTTACTGAACCGTATTATCCATCTGCCTTCGTCTCTGGAATGATTTTCAGCGGAAGTCCTTCCGGCGGATTTCTTCCACGATGACAACAAGGATGGATCCAGGCAACAGCAACTTCTAATCCCGGAACCTGTAGAGGGCGATACCTACCGGGAACGGCCGAGGACAGCGACTGGGAGCGGAACGGACAGCGAGCAGACGGCAGCCGAGGGGCACCTGTATGAAATCTACAACCTGTGCGTGACATACCGCGGCTCGGTGTGTACGGACCAGCTCGGCAACCAGAGCGTGTACCCGGGCGACGACACGATGCCGGACATCGAGCGCGGCCTCGTCGAGAATCTCTACCATATCATAGCGCTGCTCAGCGACGCGATGGACTCCACCTGCTCGCGCTACCTGCACCCTGCCATCTGCCACTACACGCTGCCGACGTGCGCCGGCTCTGCTGGTCACATCGCGCAGAAGAATCTCTGCAGAGAGGACTGCGAGCGACTGAAGGGAGGCGTCTGCGCGCGCGTCTACGAGACTGTCGCCGCGTCGTCCGACCAGTTCCAGCGCCGCATATCGCTGCCGAAATGTCAGTACCTGCCGCTGCAGACAGATGGCGCTGACTGCGTTAACGTGTTCCCGCAGGAGGAACTTTACAGAGGTGAGCGTCAAAGACACGCGCTTTTTTACGATGTGTTGCGCGAATTTACATCCGCTATTTATTCCGCTAATGGTGCCAGTTAGGCTTTCCCTCTTTACTGATACAAAACACTTACACGGCCTGAATAAATGGGCAGGCCTCCAGTTGTTGCCTTGCCAATGCGTGTGAGATATGACACGAATATGATTGGCCATTGTACTCAAGTCAACCGTGGTTAAACGGGGCCATAAGTCAACCGCGACAAAATTCTAGCCCTTTTATACAATCAGAAGCCTCGTTACACATAATTTAACGCCGGATAAATTATTTTTACCGCGATTAATACACATATACCCACCTAGATAACTTTCTTTCCCCCATCTCTCCTCCTCTTCTCTCGCATTCTCATTAGCTGCCCCTCTCTTCCTCTTTCTTTCTTTATCTCCTTTCTATTTTTCTCTCTATCTTTCTCACACCGTCTCGCCCCTCTAGCTCTCGGTGTCTCTCTATCCCATCGTTTCCTTCCTCACCGCCTTGCTCATGTTATCGAGAATGAGAGACAGGGGACAGAGAGGAGGGTAGGCAGAGGGCAACGCGAGAGACAAAGAGATAGATAGATAGAGAGAGAGAGAGAGAGAGAGAGAGAGAGAGACGGAAAGGAAGGATGGAAAGCACGAAGGAAGGAAGGAAGGGAGTGAGTGGACACACACGCCGGCACGCACATATGGTTGGGTTAGAAGTAGTTTATTTTACCGCAGTTGAACTAATTTAACCGCGGTAATATTATTGGCCTTTTACCCACTCAGGGGCATTGTTACACATAATTCAACCGCGGATAAATGATTTCTATCGCGATTGAATTATTTCTACCGCCGTGGATTTATTTCTACCGCCGTTGATTTATTTCTACCTCGGTTGAATGATTTCTACCGCGGTTGAATTATTTCTGCATAGCATTTATACTGCATATAGCATGCACGCGTATTATAGGCACATATAATACGCGGTAAAGATAATTCAACCACGGTTCTATTATGTGTATCAATGCCTCTAATACACATAATGAGGCGAAGAAAATAATTTTTATGAGTACAACGGCCAACCATACACGAATGTATGATTTAACGATAACGCAATGCGTCGACACTATATTTGCAGATAGGTTATGCAAGTACAAGGACATGCTTATTCCGCACGGCACAACGGTGGCGATAGGGAACGTGGAGCAAGGCTTCTGTGAATCTTGCTCCTGTTACGTAAGCCACATAAACACAATCGCAACCATCTCACCGTAAAAGGCTAAATGTAGAAGAATATACATGGAAGAGATCTTCTGGAAGATACCAAATTGGCTATTGCGAGATTATTCGTTGATTACTTCGTTAATTATTTTTCGCGCTTATACAGAAAGGCGTAAATATTTGTGTGCGACTGACTTCCTGAAAATTCCCTCACGTGTATATCGATATTTTACCATTGCGACACCAGAGGGCGTATATCGTCTTATACGAACAATTAAATCTAAATTCATAGAATTTCATACGATTCGTTTGAAATCGTCATTGGAAGCAATTTTTAAAATGGCATGGCATGAATATATATTTCTTTATTTATATTTCTCTGTCTTTCTTTCTTTCTTTATTTATTTAGGCCACTCAGGTTAGATGCAAGATTGACACCTGCCCAGGAGATTGTCTGTATGAAGGAGAAGTGTACACGGATGGTCAAACATTTAAACACGCAGACGGACCTTGCGTGGGCTGCACTTGTCTGGTATCTAACAGCTGTGTATATAAATTACATACAAAATAAAATGTCGTAGATTTCCCCGAACGGGCCCTACCCATTGTTACCTTCGTTACACACATTATTTCATTGTTATTCCCAATAATTGTTAAAAAAGTAATATTAAAAATAATATTGTAACTATGCAGTTAACTAGAGAGCACATATCCACTAATAGTGGGATATGAAAAACATCTCTACGAATTTCTCACTTGTTCAATATTTTCTCACTTGTTCAATATTATTATTAATTACAAGGTGCATGACCTTCCTGAATTTGTCTACACTGTAACATAGGAAAATACCTGTGTTTGTAATGCCCATGCTGTGTTTGTAATGCACTGTATGCTAAATGAAACATTCAAAGTACAGAGCACATACTCACCTGTACTTTAACATTCAAAATTACTATCCCAACCTCTCCTATATGACGCTCAGTGTATCATTGCCACAATATTCATATAATGTCGTACATGCTAGTTTGCTACCTCTGGCAAATGTCTCAAGTTACGGTTTGAGATCTGCGGGGGTGGGGGACTGTCAGGAACATGAAAAATAGCTATGAAATCATAGTCTAAAATAAGATTTTTTTTAAAGAGATAGACTTTAAAATGTCATAACTTTTTCAAAATGATTTGTGCATGTGAAAAAAGAAATTATATGTTAGACGTTTTTTTGTGACGAATTATATCGGATGCAGACACTGTGCGCGTTCTTCTTGCAGAATGGCACGGTGTCGTGTGAGCGAGAGGTATGTAGAGAGACGTGCACTCACGGAACGAGATCCGCGGCTCAGTGCTGCAGCGAATGCTTGGTATGCGACTACAATGGCGAGATTCACCGAGAGGGCGCCACCTTCAAGCCAGCCGTCGCCAATTCGTGCGACATCTGTTCGTGTCAGGTATGAGAGAATGATTTCGAGAGCGGCGGCACCGCTATCGCTACGATAAGTATGAGTCAGTTGGAGCAGGTGTGAGAAGAAGGTATACGCATGAGCTGTCTGCATCCGTAACCCCCGTCGATTCTCTGCGCGGACGAGACCATCACAACACCAACAGTTAAGCTCGCTTCTGATAATATGCTAACCCTTATGCCAAACGCCTCCCATATATATTGCATGGGCAATAAAGCTCAAATCTCGATGCGCATATGCAATGCGACATGCACGCCATGCTAGGCACGCCCATACCCATGCGTATTAAGAGGTTTACCATGGGAGGGTGTGGAGGGGGGGGGTGTCTATCATGCTACAGAGACCGTGTCAATGCTCTCTGGCATACGATATGCACTGTATATGCAGGCTGATGTAATCACGGGCAGGGCAGGTATGCATGCTGATACGACTTATATTTAGACGTACAAAAATGTTACTTTCCGAGAGAAGCAAAGAAGCCCATGTATCCGCAAACGCACCCGGTTCACGATACCCCAAGTAGGCATCGCATATGCGTGGATGTATTCATCTGGCAGCATGCGATTAATGACTCATTGACTTAATACCATATTGTGATTTTGTAGGGAGGATCCGTCGTATGTGATGCAATGCCATGCCCATCGGCTACGTGCACCCACACTCAGCGCACCGAGAACACGTGCTGCCCCCAGTGCCAGTATTGTAACCACAGTGGCACACTCTACCGGCACGGTGAAACTTGGATTTCGGAAGAGGAACGCGGCCTGTGCGTGTGCAATGTATGTAAACAGCACGTTGCCTTCGTCTAATTCAATAGGAAATGGGTAGACGTACGTGCCTGATGTTGTTGCGATGGTGGTCAGTTATCATTTCAAAACGATGCGAATCCTTTTCAATATCGCACGTGAGCTTAGATAAATAGTCTAATAATGATATTTTCGTAAGAAAACGTAGATTTTATCTATATAGTTATTGTAAATCTCAGATGATGTGAGCCAGAAATCAATGCTCGACAATTCACGTTGTATGTTTGTTAAAAAAATTAGGATACAGAAGTTGTTTGCCACGAGGTGCGCTGCCCCACGCCCTGCCTGGATCCGCTGGTGGCGGAGAGCTGCCAAGCATGCAAGGGCTGCAGCCTCGATGGCGTCATGTACCTAGAGGGCGCTACGTTCAGGCTTAGCTTAGACAGCTGTGCCCAGTGTACTTGCCAGGTAAAGTAACCGAGGCCCTGACATAATTATGCACGCATGACAGTATTCCAATCAAATCAAATTATATTATGTAACATTTTATATCGTTATATTACGTTTTTAAATTTATTTATTATTAATAATGATTTATTATTATAATTATATTAATGTCTTTATTTACATATTATATTTCATTGTGTTATGATAAAATTATTATGTATGTTGTTATACATGTTATATCTTATACTACAGAAGAAGAGCTTTCCTTTCTAAATGTGTTATAGACTAAGAAAGTTGCGGCTTAACTTTTACAGGGTGGTTATCTACACTGCGGTCCGATCCACTGTCCGGGGCTCGCGTGTGCGCCTGAGATGAGAATTATTCCAGAAGGTTCCTGCTGCCCTGTCTGCATCAGCTCAGTAAACACAACAGTTACCACGGGTTGCCACATCGATGACTTGTGGTACGGCAACGGCACTCAGTTCAAGTTGGGATCGTGTACGACGTGCACATGTGAGGTTGGTATACTATTATATACACGCATAAACACGTGAATAGTGGCAGCTACACGCGTTATTATATTTAAAACTAAACATCACACGCGCAGTCTCAATAGGGGGAATTAAGTACTTTGTGATTTCTAATACGGCGAAATGAATATGAAATCAATTAATTCGAATATAGATGAAATTAACTCAAAACAGCGTGATCTAGATGGTCGGCAGTAGAACGTTGGACGTTCACGATGTTTTTGCGTGTTTGTAGAATGGAGACATGTCATGTGCAACGGTGCAATGCCCGTCCCTGGATTGTCCCTCGGAAAGGCAGGTGTTGTGGCACGACAGGTGCTGCACGGAATGTCTGAGTGAGTACACGCATGCATGCACGCACCCACGCACGCACGCACGCACGCATACATGCACGCATTATCGTACGCACGTACGCACGCACGCACGCTCGTACGCACGTACGCACGCACGCACGTACGCACGCACGCACGCACGCACGCACGCACGCACGTACGTACGCAGGCACGCACGCACGCACGTACACACGCATGCACGCACGCACGCTCATACGCACGTACGCACGCACGCATGCACGTACGCACGCGCGTACGCACATACGTACACACGCATGCACGCACGCACGCTCGTACGCACGTACGCACGCACGTACGCACGTACGTACACACGCATGCACGCACGCACGCTCGTACGCACGTACGTAGGCATGTACGCACGTACGTACATACGTACACACGCATGCACGCACGCACGCTCGTACGCTAGCACGTACGCACGCACGCACGTACGCACGTACGCACGCACGTACGCACGCACGTACGTGCACACGCATGCACACACGCACGCTCGTACGCACGTACGTACGCCTGTACGCACGCACGTACGCACGTATACGTACACACGCATGCACGCACGCACGCTCGTACGCACGTACGCACGTACGCACGTACGAACGCACGCACGCACGCACGCACGCACGTACGTTATATGATCACGTTTATATTGTAAAACACGTTTATATTATAAAATCAAGTAGAAACGGGAAAAAAACAAGAGCACGTTTGCGTGTGTGCTGTGAAGCGGACGTCCGCGTGATTATCACGTCGCAATCTGATTCAATCTTCGCAAATGTAAAATATAGATGAACACGCTCCCGCGATAACCACACATGCCGCTTCCGTATATATCTGTGAAATCTAGATCTAGGCGTATCTATAGCATAGTATAGCTTACGTATTTCTTATGGCGGCATATCCTCTTATGGAACCGGATGTTACGTAATGCACGTTGCATTTATTTTAGATACTAGCTGCGTTCATGATGGAAACATATACGAGAGTGGGGAGAGCTTCGTTTCAGCCGGAGATCCCTGCACACGATGTAACTGTGACGGTGGAAATGTCTCCTGTGCGTCAATCACGTGCCCGAATATCAGAACATGCCCTCAGGTATGATGTGTGCGTGTGCGTGTGCGTGTGCGTGTGCGTGTGCGTGTGCGTGTGCGTGTGCGTGTGCGTGTGCGTGTGAGTGTGAGTGTGCGTGTGCGCGTGCATGTGTGTGTATGTGTGTACATGTGCGTGTGCGCGTGTGTGTACGTGCGTGTGCATGCGTACGTGCGTGCGTGCGTGTGCGTGTGCGTGTGCGTGTGCGTGTGCGTGTGCGTGTGCGTGTGCGTGTGCGTGTACGCGCGCGTACTAGTTTATGCCGGTGAGCGCCGAATCTGAGCGCTTTGTCAGAAGTCAAATGTAAAGCACAGCTATCACATGAGATACTGTACATGTGATGGTGGTATGGTGCAAACCCTAGTGTAGACGAACATCGCGCTAAACATACTTACAGATGAAAAGTAAGGCAAAGGAGTATTTCCTTACATGCAATATGTAAACGTGCATGACTAATTCAACGGTCCATGCCATTATTATTGATTCTAGAACGTTACGTTAGAGTATAACATAGACGTTTACTACCGTACGCAGCATAATATATGCAGAACCCACGTAGACACGTTCTATGTACATCACTATTCGATACATGGGTAGGCTTTCTATGTTGAACGTTGGCATACCTCAACACAGACGTATATCTTAGTACACCTAAGCACAAAGGACTCATGTACGTAATCTCGCATTCGACCTGGCCGCTTAGAGATCAGGATGGTGTACTTTACATACAGAGACCAGGTCAACGGCCATACAAAGCTAATGTACCTTACTCATACACAATGAAGAGCTAATGGAATATGTTCGTGGTAGTGAGCGATGTAACTAGTTCGCAAAATGCAGGTGAAGCCGCATTTAGCCACGTGATCCCACAGCGTCAACGTTATGGAGTGTGACGGATCATGATCATATCACTGAGAATATACCACCACTTACCCGTGTAGCATGTCTTCGTATATCATGTTTACCCGAGTTGATACGGGAAGAACATAAAATGTATTATTTTTGCGGTATATAAGACGCATCGGCGTATAGGACGCACCCTAAATCTCTCATGAAATATGCGGATAAATATAATTGTTTCTTTCCATGTAGTTTTATACAATGCTTATAAATACCGCAATCGAACACAAATGAGAGTATAATTGGTAATGACTCGAGGGGGACGATTTTTAGTTCAGTTGCTTGTGGCGGGGCAACGATGGTTCTAGTGTTTTAATTGCGATACGGGTGGATACCAAGATCTCAAGCTGAACCGCCCAAATTTGTTCTTCATTATATAGGGCGCATGGTGGTCATGAGCGTCAAATCTTGTTTAAAAAAAATATGCGTCTTCTATATCGCAAAATACGGCACGTGTGTCGTGAGTGCGACACATGATAATGATCACGGGTCGTCGTTATTGCAGGGGCAAGTGACGGGTCTGCGACCGGGCGACTGTTGCGACACGTGCATCCGGCGACCGGCACGCTGTCTCACCTACGGCATGCAGCAGTACGTTACCTACGACGCCTACACGGCGACGCTGCCGCGCAGCCACTGCCCCCTGGTGCTGACCGAGTCGTGCGAGAACGCCGCCGGCTTCCAAGTGCTGCTCGAATTCCAGCGGCCGCGACTCAACCTCTTCGAATCGCTCTTCGGAGAAGCGGCGGCGACGCGTCGGAGCGAGCGGGCGGCGACGCGCCGGAAGTCGCGGCGGAGGCAGCGCATTAATCCGTCGGACGTGTCCGAGATGAGCGTGCGGATCTACTTTTCGAACTACACGATCCTGCTTAGCGAACGTCGGCAGATCCTCGTCAACGGCTGGTCGGTGGCGCTGCCGTACGACGGCGGTACTATTAGCGTGTCGGAGGAAGGCACGCTGCTGGTGCTCGGCCTGCGGCCAGGCGTCACGCTGCGATGGGATGGCAGCCATTACGTTGAAGTGGAGGTGCAGGGTTACCACGGCAACGGCACGTGCGGCCTGTGCGGAAACTTCAACGGAAATCAGACGGACGATGCCGATAGGTAAAACTCGCGGCGAGTGAGTGTGCGCGCGGATGAGGGTGCGTGCGAGTGAGTGTGCGTGTGTGCGAGTGAGTGTGCGCGTGTGAGTGAGGGTGCGTGCGAGTGAGTGTGCGTGTGTGCGGGTGAGTGTGCGTACGAGTGAGTGTGCGTGCGAGTGAGTGCGAGTGAGTGTTGGTGTGAGTGAGTGAGTGTGCATGCGAGTGAGTGTGCGTGCGAGTGAGGGTGCGTGTGACTGAGTGTGGGTGTGAGTGAGTGAGTGTGCATGCGAGTGAGTGTGCGCGCGAGTGAGGGTGCGTATGAGTGAGTGTGCCTGTGAGTGAGTGTGCGGGTGAGTGAGTGCGCGTGCGAGTGAATGCAAACACAAACGCCATAGGGTGTGTATTAATGACTTAACTAAATGCAAAACTAGTATGAGTGAGTGTGCGTGTGAGTGAGGGAACTAATGCATTTAACAATGCATTCGAACAATTTTAACCCAATTCTTTGCCTAAACGTTGACGCCTGGACCATGTGGAGACCTGGGAAATCATACTAATCGTGTGTATAGATTATCTATACACTGTAAGTTAGTTGGTTGTATTTGCTTTGCCGCAGAGAGTTCAGCAATAGCTTGCAGCCACGGCAAGGCAGCGGCATTGACGAGAAAGACTGCCAATCTAGAAGGTTGAGAAAATGTCGACCTAAGAAGCGCATGAAGGCGTCATGCGAGATGCTGCGTCAGGTACAGCAAACGCCACGGCATTATTCGGGAAAATTTACACGGATTGTTTGAATCGGCCCGCCCTATATATATTTTGTAACCCACGCCGAGAACATTGTTTCACGAGTCCTGCGTAGATTCCACACTGACTAGAAAATCAATCGATTTTGATGAATTTCCATTACGATGTTCAGGTGGGCCTACTCGCAGCACACTGTGGATATATAGAGGGTCATTCGTTGTTTCAATTACACATCAACCCGTCATTCAATGAGCTTTATCTATCTCACACAACCTCAAACTAAGTCCTTCTCTCATAGAACCTTACACTAAATCTATCTCTTACACAACCTCAAACTATCTTCATCTCTTATAGAATTCCCGTTAAATCCATCTCTTACCGAAGCTCACACTATCTCCACCTCGCACAGACTCTAAACTCGCAGAACCCAACAATAAATCCATCTCTTACAGAACCTCGCAATATCTCCAAGTCTCAGTCACTCTAACACTAACTCCATATCTTAGTGAACCTTACACTCACTTCATCTCTTGCAGAACCTGATCTTCCGGCCCGCGCACCAGTTCGTCAGCCCCGGTCCGTACGTGTCGGCGTGTAAGCAGGCGAGCTGCATGTCGAAGAACCCACAGCGCGGGGTGTGTGACGTTATGGCAGCGTACGCGCGCGAGGTCCGTCAACACGGATTCATCGTGGAGTGGAGGGAGATGGCCGACTGCGGTAAGCCGTCGTGTAGATGTGGTGGTGATGAGGGGGTGGGGCGGCGGACTGCGGTAAGCCGTCGTGTAGACGTGGTGGTGATGAGGGGGTGGGGCGGCGGACTGCGGTAAGCCGTCGTGTAGACGTGGTAGTGATGAGGGGGTGGGGCGGCGGACTGCGGTAAGCCCGCATGTAATTCACTTAAACTTTCTCTCATTACATACTTCTCCTGCGTTGTTCTAGTTATCGACTGTCCGACCAATGCGACATTCATGGAATGCGGACCAGAGTGTCACAGATCATGCGACCAGCTGCACTCGACCGACACCTGCTACAGCTACGGATGCGTGCCAGGCTGCTTCTGCGACGCCGGCTACATCCAGGACGACGACAAGTGTATTCCCACGGACCAGTGTCCCGATGCGTCATGACAGGCTCCGTCTCCGTAGCTCAGTAGCGCGTATATAGATGAGAGCAACGATAGTTGGAACAGCCGTGACGGCGACGTGCGGCTAGCGAGCATTTCGCGCCGTACCGTCGCGGATTAGACACGAGATGACGACGATCGATGACGTCACGCTTGTAAGAAAGATGGCGGCGATTCTCGGCGGGCAGGTGACTGAGGTATCGGATTCGCCGGAGAACGCCGGCGTATTACGTGTTGGAATCGATTGCGGTGTAATAGGGTAGTAGAGAGCGCGTGACGACGTCGCCGAGACATGAGTAATCAGCAGAGCGGTGATTTAATCTTAATTGCGAGCTAAATTATGAGTTTTCCTCACCGTACTACGTGTGCTTATCACACTACCGCTGTCAATGTGGCCGCCTATTCTGGCGGTTGTTGGTAAGCTGTTCGGGCATGATAAACGAGTTGCGTATATTTGTCTGTGAACTGTGATAACATTCCATTGAGGTGCTACCTAGGTTAATGATGTACATTGAATGTAAGTATACGCACTGTTCAAACTCTACAACGATACAGCTTTTATTAGACTCGAATTTGATATAGCTGGAGAATAATAATATGCACAGTATTATACGGACCAATTTTAAAATGTTAACATTATATGATTTAACCGTAAGGTATATGTATTTGAACTCATGACGCTAGCTGCTATGATGCCAACTAGGACTTATGAGGGCTGCCGGGATAGCTCATGTTTTTCCTGGGAAAGAACCGAATTGAGTATTAATTAGAAGAGTCTAGTTGTGGTTATAAAAAAAACCAGAAAGAGAAGTAGCAATAAGCGCGTTATTTCAATAAGATTCAGTGCAGTTAACATAATTATATCACGTGGTTATGAGTATAGGCTTCCACATGGCGTTGGGGAGGGGGAAATTACATGATGAACGCGAGAGGGAATAATCCTCAGTATAGTTGTGAGATCGATTACGTAATTAGAAGGGCAGACGTGAATCTATCGTATGAGACAGGTCACTTCGACCAGCGATCTTTAACTAATGCATTGATCCCCTCAACTATGTGTAAATAGAAACTTCATAAAACTGTAATAAACGTGTACATGAAAATGTTCGCGAGATGTTAATGAAATGTGTAGTAACACATTATTCGCTACAACTATAGTCACCCTAACAGTCGTTACTTAACGACATCATGTCCGTATCTTCGTCGTACAATGTATCGCCACGTGTTATCTGCGCGGCTTGGTTGTACACGCAGTACTACATTGTGCACGTACCATGCTATTTCAAAGTATTTGCCACGATCAATTTCGCTTTTTGACATACATAACCGCGCGCAAAAAAACGCTTCACCGTATGATTATATGCCGGTAATTTCATTATTAGCGATGATACGGTTACACCATGCCCTGTGGGCTTCGTAACGTTAGCTATAATTAAACATCGCTAACTACAGATGATAGATAGCTCACTCATAGTAACACCGTGGAAACTGGAACGAGAGAAAACACAATTAACTGTGACCGAAACAGTGCATATAACTAACGAAAGAACAAGTCTACAGTAAAACAACACATATACCTAACAGTGAATTACAACATTCCCACTTGTAAAAAAAATTACATCACTAACCGCGAAACAGTAAACCAACTGCGAAAGAAAATTTGACGAAACAGGAAGTAACTTAGGTAAAAACAACATATGACTTACACGCGCTTAGTATATCATGACATCGATTCTTCAGATTAGCCTGATTTATTGCATGTCAATTCAATTTACCGATTTTAAGGAACCGATTCCGTGCATATCGATTCAAAATACCGATTGTATATATATCGTTTCAAGGTATCAATTCTACACATACTGATTGAATCGCATCTGAAATGTTCACTGTCGGCGTTAAACGAAGTTATTGCCTCCAACACAGTTTGTTTGAAGTCACAGCGCGTGGGAGCAGCTAGAAACGAACCTAACATTACGGCATAGCAAAACGCGCAGCTTTCGAAACCTTAAACTGAGCTTGTTCTTATAGCCTCTGGCGAAATGTTTCTTGGATAATGCGCTCTTATATGATATCATACATAGACACACACGCGCGCGCATATATATATATATATATATATATATATATATATATATATATAACATACGCCTATACTAGTCGATAACGGCATACACTCGGTAGTATTAGTAGCGACCTATACAGAATGACGCTATTGCTCCTTGCATGCACAATATTTTCAGTGCTGTGTAGGAGTATAGTAGTAGCCATGTGTTTACTGTCCTAATAACGAACGATTATGTCACAGGTGACTTATGAAAACAATTCCGCGATGAGAGACGGATGGAGTTTGGAGATGACGGAGATGGAGAGAATTTCGATGAAAAATCATTAACAATTATAGTAATTAAAATTATATCGAATTAATCAAGTAAAATTAATGATTAATTTTGAATTAATAATCATAATATATTAGATTAACATTATTTTAATGAATTAAATATTTTTTACAACATGCATAAATAATTTTAATTCGTTTTGCTTGTAAAACAAAACAATATTTCACATCTTGCGGAACACATATGTTGATTTATAGATATTTCTCAATTAAACCACATAGTATAGATATTTTATAGTTATCTCCATAGCATTCTCTCCGTGAATTGATAATAGTCGAAACGAAATCCTACTCACATCGAATAGGCCGAAGGCAATTTCATTAATTGCATTACATTGAGTTTAAATGCAGACCGGCAGGAGAAATAACAGCCGAAAGGTTTTTCTCGTAAAGCTGGCATGCAATCAACATTACTCTATTATCTGTGTTTTTTTCGTGTGCGCCCGTTTATTGTTCTGGGATTTAAAGAGAGGCTTAGACTGGCATGGTTTACAAAATCAATCTAAACTACGCAACCTTTAACATACCTAACATGACAAAGATGGTGAGGATTAGTTACGTACAATCCTTTTTTCTTCCGCCGCCTCCCCTCTCTCTCTCCCTACATCTTCCTTCCTCGCAAATGCTCTATCGCTCACTCTCTTCCTCCCCCTTCTCTCCACATATATACATATATGTATATATATATACGTTAGGTACACACGGTATACGGCAGCATATTCTAACCGCGACCTTACTAGCTGTGAAGCCCGAGAATAAACGTTCTTTCTTGTTTACATTAATGAGAGGCGTCTTTGTCGAGCCGACAAAAAACACAGAACCCGATGCGTTGAATAGGGCCAGAACGTGACGATTTGCATAGACATTGACGCGCGCTATCGCCTTGCCACCAATCAAAGCCACAGAGACAATACCATTACAAAGACACGACTGCCAGACTCCCCATAACAGTTATAATGATTTAATTAATGACTTAATAAGGGACAAATATGGCTAGAGAGAGAGAGAGAGAGAGATGAAGGGGAGAGAAACAGAGCGAGGGAGATAATGATTTAATTAATGACTTAATAAGGGACAAATATGGCTAGA
>NW_014577087.1:553737-566196 GCF_000485595.1 Priapulus caudatus
CACGCACGCACGCACGTACTCACGCACGCACGCACTCACTTACGCACACACTCACTTACGCACGCACGCACGCACGTACTCACGCACGCACGCACTCACTTACGCACACACTCACTTACGCACGCACGCACGCACGTACTCACGCACGCACGCACTCACTTACGCACACACTCACTTACGCACGCACGCACGCACGCACGCACACCCTCTCACAATCGTGCATATAGACACGATCGCACGCCCACACGCACGCAGGCATGACTACATAAGATATGAGTAGAAACACACCGACAGAGAGAGAGAGGGGTGAGAGGGTACGCGGAAAAAGATAGTCAGAGACCGGCAATATGTTAGCGTTGTTTTGTGAGAGAAAATATGGAGAGACGGAGAGTAGCTAGTGGAGAGCACTATATATCAACGGATAGAGCGGAAGAAGTGTGAGAGAAAGACAGTGAGCGACACACAAAGCGAGATACACATGGAGCGGTAGATAGGGGGGATTAATGGAGAGGCAGAGAGCGAGGGAGAGCGATTGATACAGAGAGTGGGAGAGAGAGAGAGAGAGAGAGAGAGAGAGAGAGAGGCAGAGAGCGAGGGAGGTTTGCGATCGATGTGATCAGAGATCTGCATCACTACATCCGTACGACGAAAAAAAACTTTCGTCGGCGTCGACAGAGGCAGGCATGCGCCGATGACGCGTGTGACGTAGGCGGTCGCCCGCGCGCTCGCAGAGGCGTACCACTGCCTCGCCTACCTCCTCCCTCGGCTTACACCGCCAGAATATTTATAGCAGTACTAGTCCGTCTACACGCAGGTAAAGCAGCTCTACGCACCTCTACGCACTCCGCATATATACATTTACAAACGTGTATATATACGCGAATCTATCTATACGCGCAGACGTATATAAATATAACACCTTACCGTTGACGTTATCCGAGAGGAGACTCTATACTGGCGGTGATCACTTGTTGACATTGTCAACAACGCGCTGCCAAACAGAATCAATCTGTTCGTGTTCAACTGCGATTTTCTTTCCGTACCTAGCTGCTCTGCCGCAGTACACACCGTGATCGCCAATTAACAGGTGAGTTGTTCGATGTGCTCAACAACATACAAACGTTGGTGTTTGTGTTATACCCTTTCGGTTATATTTATTATATAACACTAATGGTTTCTTTCACTTCATCTGATGCTTTAAACTTTTGCGAAAAGCGTTTTTATGTCGGAATTATAATCTAATCTTAATATTTCTATAATATAGTGGTATCGGCTGGTTATTAGCAAACAAAACGTAAATTCTCATTTATATTTATAATATAGTTTTGTTAACTTGTTATTCGGAAACCGACGGTCGATTCTGATATAGATTTATAATATAATTGTATCGTTACATATCAGTTATTCGAGGATGGTAGTTTACATAATAGATTTATAGTTGTGTCGTTACGTATCTGTTAATCGAGAATGATAGTTCACTTCTCATATAGATTTACAATATAGATGTATCCTTATATATTAGTTAGTCGAGAACCATGGCACGCTTCTCATATAGACCTATAATATAACTGTATCTTTGTATATCAGTTATACGAAAATCATAGTTCAGTTCTCATACAAATTTATAATATTGTTGTTACGTTATATATCAGTTATTCGAGATTCACAGTTCACTTCTCGAATAGATTTATAGTGTGTTTGTACCGGCATGTATCAGTAATCCGAGAACAAAGGTCCAGTTCTTACATTTAGTTATAATTATTATATTATATCATATATTTGTTATAAGGCTACAAAGAATACCGCGTTGTAGTTGATGCAGAGCATGTCACATGCACGCATGCCGTGAGTGTGTTTCTCTCTATGGGGATTACGTATTATATTATGTATTTGTATTACGTATGTGAGAAAAGCGATTAGCGATGAGTGTCATTGGGTGTTTATGGAAACGTTCTTAATTTATAATGTTATTGTGTTGCACTTAATAAATCGTATATGTAGACTAATATTGCTAGTATGCGGAATTGTTGTTGATCTTTGATCGATACCCCGCTCACAGTCGGTATTAGTAACAGCGTTATTTTATCCTAACTTTACTTATAACAAAACAACTATTGCCTGGGTATCCGGGCAACATGGAGTTTTATGGACTGATAATCAAACATGTGTCCGAGACCGACATTAATTTTCGTGGGCCACAAAACTCTATTTGTCCTTGCAACCTTACGTGAATTGTATACTATAATATATGTATACACACCTATACTATATATAGGTCGAAATATATATATATACACACACACACACACACACACACACACACACACACACACACACACACACACACACACACACACACACACACACACATATATATATATATATTATATATATATATATATATATATATAATAATATATATACGTAATTTGCCGCTTAAAAAAACACAGCAATAGCCTCTCATTCCACTTGTCGTGGAACGTGTGCTGTGTCAATCATGTGTTGAGATGTACATATATTGCCATAGATCTATGAATTAAAAATTATCCCCGAAACGCAAAGAATTACTCAAGGCCGGGAGTGTTGGGCTACGGAGGTCAACGTTATTACTCCATGGTAAACGTGTGCAGCGCGCGCACCCTGGTGAGCTATTGTCCAGCGTACGTCGCGTCGCATTGCTCTGTATTGAAATCTAAGCGTGTGATCGCATCTCCCGTGGGCAAGATGCGACAGTGAGTGAATGCGCGCGAACTTACCTCACAGAGCGATAGCACGGGAGTACCGAGCAATGTAGCCTGTACGTAGCTAACAGAAGAACAGCTTATTTGTTAATAATCAAATCTGCAGCACGACTGTTCTTGCGCTCGTAGAAAGATCACAAGTAACAGGAAAAAGATTCAACGGCGATTCGCTCTTCGTGCACGTAGGTTTCGTCGATATTTACGGGATACGATCTGGCATTCAGGCGCTCTCGGGCACTCTCAATCTGACATTTACAGGTGATGCGAGGCCTACACGTAAACTCTAGCCGAAGATAGGCGTGCAACACGTTTGATTATTGTATGTACGAGTAGAGCATCCCCAAAAATAATAACGTGTAATGTGAGCAGTCCGTTAGAAACCGTGGGCGCGTAAGCGCTGTCAATCACAGAGGGGCGGAGTTCTGAGCCAAACAAAGAGTGAGGGAGATTAGTTAAATTCCAGGGGTTAGTTGCCAGAAACAAAATTACCCTTAACATTGGTTTCAATCTCTCGCGGACCGTCGACAGATTTTGGTTTCATAAAGCCATCACAAAAACTGCTTGGATTGCTAATTCACGATATTACGACGTTTCTGTCAACAGTCTAATCAAAAAAGTTAATATTAGGACCAAGAACCTATATTGGAACTTATATATTAGAACTAATATTGTTCATCACAACTGGCCCCAAATCTTTTCGCTTTATATTCTTTAGTCCTTTTATCTTGCCCATATCCCTCCCCCGGTCAGCCGGACCGGCGATGATATGCGGCTAGGTCGTTTCAGTCTTCTCTAAATTTCTCAGACTTTACTCTTCTCTACCTTATAGCTCAACCTCGAGTTCACGGTGTGTATTGTCCACGCTAACACATATTGAGCGGTCCTCACCATAGTGACTTCATCGGCTGTGGCGGTCTTCTTCTAGTTGGGTAAGAGATATGACTCCATTCGACATGACTCATGTACTACCATACACCTGCATGCGCACTTGGTCAGAATCTTTCAACAAATTAGTATATAGGTACTACTAATTTTCTCATTACTATATGTATAATTAAGAAGTTGAAGCCTCTCTCGCTCACTAGTACGCAAAGCTGACCTTTTTGCTGACACCGAGGGTGGTCACTGCCAAAGTTTTTCGTGTTCTCTAGATGGCTAGCCACCTCCGACCTGAATGTTTCGATGCTCTCATGTACTCTCATGCTCCCTGGTAGCTTCCAGGAAGAGTTTGCGGAGAAGGGGTACATGTAATATATATCGTATATTATATAAATATAGTATAATTTGGGCGCGCGAATTACATTTCTGCCATCGTCTCCTGACGTCGCGGCTTGTACCAGGAGAGCCGTTAACGTACCCAGGAAAACGTTTTTTTGCGCTTCCCTGTACGTCCAGACGTTCGACTCTTGTGCAGTCTGTCCATGATTTTGTTCCGAACCTTTAAAGGGTTTTTTATTATTTCTAATGGAAACAAAAATTTGCAGAACGGGCATACTCATCTGGATATCCGAGATCTAAATTAAAAAGCCATCGCCCTCTGACTCCCAGCCTGTCCCATGAGGACTGGTAAGTACTCTTTACCCCTGGTCCCCTAGTTCTTTACAGCTTAGTCTTACTCTACCTGCATCGTCGAGTTACTTTCCTTATGGCCGGGCCTGTATTCTGTCACGTCGTCGGTAACTCGGTTGCGATAAGTAGCGAAGTGTGTTTTGTTTATCTGCTGTAGGTGCATCTCTCCTAGTGACTATGCTAAGCGAATATCACTACCTCGAAAAAAATGGTGACAATGCAATCAACAAAATGCGATAAAATGCAAGGTGTAATGAAATGAGAAAAAACGTGTAAAACAAGTCGTAGTCACAAAATGAAACGTATAAAGTGTTGTTGGTGAAGCATGTTTGTTAGCGAAAACACGCTTTTTACCGTCTCGTTTGTTTGATCTCATTCACACTATTTACCTATACATAACGGGGTCAAGCGTGCGCATACATAGACAACAAATAGTCCGTGCTCGATATAAAAACTTAACCATGCGATGCATGCGCGTAGTCAGGGAATATTATCAGATATCTGGCAAATCTGGGAATAAATTCCTTACCAAGAACTTTCTTCACCAATGTGTTTGTAAAGGTGTCTACTAACATATTTCAAAAGATTTAAATTCAACCCCCGTAGGACAACCCGTGACAGCTGCTGAAAGTTGGGGTACCCGGAACGTTATCCGGGAAAAATTGAATTTTTTTTATTCTGCCTTAAGCAGCTTGTGAGGGGTCAAACTAGGGGTTTTTCATGATTCTGAATTGATTGCAAGCATTTGTTTTGCACCAAAACCACTCCTTGTCAGAAAAACGGCAACACCCACTTTTTCCGCTCGTCGCAAACCTATTTTTGGGTGAAATAAAACATTGTTGGGTGCATGTAAGTTAAAAAGTTGCTTTATTAGTTTATTTCAATTTCTCGAATACTCGTTTGAAACTGCTCCACAATGTCAAATGCCTCAGGAGTCAAGGTCTGTGTCTTCTCCAGGCTCTACATCATCATGGATACAGTTCTTGCACAAAATGTCATTGCAACTTCCGCATGCTGAGATGCACTTGACACCATTCTTCTTGCAGCTGCACCGTCAGTTGCTGCAATCTCCATTACAATTGCAGCTCGTGAACTGAAGCAGCTCCTCAGGAGCCATGGGGTCTACTGTTGGAACCGGCTCATAACCATTATTCCCTACCGTCCATCCATAGTCACTGGGGTCCAAAGACATGAGTTTAATTAAAGTCACCTCTCCAGCGCCACCTTTGGCAGATAATCAGACAGCAGCTGTCAACCGGGTGAAGTTGAAGACACTCGACAAGGCTAAGATCCTGAAGGCAGCTAAAGTGAAGCTTCTTCCATTCAAAAACAGGAAACAGATAGGGATAAACACCATCACGTTTCTTCCTATCGCTGACCTCTCAACGACACAAAACCAGCCACTCCTCTCTCCGGGAGACACGCTCTGGGCAGCAGGGTGGGTGATCAAAGCCCAAGATTCCGAGTTCCAGCACTCCAACTGGAATGGCTGGATGAAGAGGATTCATGTTGATGATGCCAAGCAGAGCACGCAGGTCGACTTCCTCCCGGTCATTGATGGTGACCCAAATGACCACAGGACCATCTTCACCACTCTCAAAGAGTGCATGCGGCTCTCCGGGGACAAAGTTGCCATAGTGACCTTTGATCTCCCCATCTGGCTCAAGGCTGTGGATATTATAAAGCAGGCGAATCTACCAATCATTCCAAGGTGAGGGCACTGTGTGTGTGGAGGGGGGGGGGTGCGTAGTTAGGTTAGGTAATGTTAGGTTAGGTTTTGTATGGTTTAATCAGTTTTGGTGTAATCAACTGTTGGTTTAAATTTATTTTGGTGTAAAGTACTTTTGGTGTTAACATTTTAAGGTTAAACAGCCCGACTCCTGTGCGGGCACATACTCAAGCATTACTAAACTGAGACTTAGCCATCATATGTTATTGCAGGTTTGAATATTGAAGAATTTCTGTAATTTTAACTATTGATTTCATTTTTCTCTTCTCTCTCTTCAGGTTGGGTGGGTTTCACCTGCTAAAATCATACCTCTGGTCTTTGGGTAATATCATGGATGATTCTGGACTCCTAGAGTTGATCCAGCTGATCTATTCAGGGAGTATGACGGTCGACCACATCCTGAATAGAAAGTGTTTTGACAAGGCGATCCGCGCTCACCTCCTGATAGATGCAGCCATCCTTCAGTACGTCACGAAACACGCCTTCACTGAGGAGGAACCTGCTAAAATAACGACCTTCATGGAGAAGGTAGCTGATGGGAAGATGGGAGCCACACATAGCACCAACAGTTGCAGTGTTTAAACAGAGATTTGAAGAAACTTTCGAAAGACTCGCCGAGGGAAAAAAAACGCCTGCACTCTGGGTGCAGTACGACTACATGGTCGATGTCCTCAAGATCTTCATCAAAACTGAACGGCTTGCAGACCACGACGGGCACCTGTCCTGTATTGTTACTAGGATGCTGGACACCTTTGCAGCTGCGGGGCATCATCAATACGCCAAGGGCGCACGGCTGTATTGTTAGCTGATGAAGCAACTCAAAACTTCGCCTGGATACAAGGAGACCTTAGAAAGTTTCACTGCCCCATGGGAACCACGTTGTTTGTTATTCTTGCCATGATTAGTCTGGCACCTGGTGTGACATCTTTATCAAGCAGAGACTGATGAAGGCGGCCAAATCAGAAGGTGGGTTGAGCAGAGGGAGGATGAGGAATTGCGATTCTGGCCACAAGTGCTGGGTCCAAACCCTCAACCACTTCTCGGATGTCAACCAGCGCATGGAGGAAGGTGTCAAGAAACATGGTCCACTCCACAAAAACCTTGCCAAAACACGGATGAAGCGAGATGCTGAAGCGATTGGACTTGCCCTCAAATGGGTCGAAGAGAACAACCCCTTCGACCCTGACCAAGACAAGCAGTTGCTTGTGTTCTTCTCAACAGGGTTCACAAGCAATGCAGATGACGCAGTCAACGCTGAGAGAACGGCTAAAGTAGGGGGGGGGGAGATGCAGATAAAACTGGACGGACAGTCAGTGACATCGACCATGGAGGTGAAGTTCAAGGTACAGGCCCTGTCATCGCTCAGAAAGCTTCCCAAGGTCAATGAGAAGAAGATTCACCTAAACTCACTCAAGTTGTTCAACCGACTGATAATTTTCGCCCAACGGGATATGACAGTCGAGACAAGCTTAGAGTATGAGCTGACTCCCTTTCCCTTGTCCTTGTTCAGCAACAAAGATCAGACAATGAACAAGGCGAACAAGGCAGGCTTTTCCAAGACTAGCCTGAAGGAGTTGACTGATCCGCTTGAACCCCCTGACCAAGCCTGCTCCAGTCTGGTGGTTGATGGCGGATGGCTTCTCTACATGGTGAAGTGGGAACAAGGTCAGACTTGGCAGGAGATTGACGACAGTTACCTGAGCTATGTGCAGTGTCTTGGCAGTCGCTCTCAGAAGATCACTGTGGTCTTTGATGGCTATAGCAGCTCGCCAAAAGATCACGACCACATCCGGCGTACCAATAACTCATGCTGTGATCTACGGATTCAACCGTGTTCCAAGCTAGTGTGCTTGCTTCATTTCGAGCTGAAGTCCATTGCCGTACTAGACGCTTCTCGCAGAAAATTTAAAATCGAATCGCGAGTGTGTCAATATAGTTCCACGCCACGTTTTTTCTTACGTGCGCCTTCTGTCATAAATATTCCGATAGCACAAGTCAAACAAATGCCTCGCACGCAGTGATCTCACAACGCGTTGCTGAATTGCTGTGATCAATACGGCGTTATAACGGCCAGCACTCAATTATTTTTCCACTCTTATCATCGACAAACAAGGAGAACTCCTGAAAGGTGTATAATTAAATGTCATTAAAACATTGCGGAACATGTGTGCGCGTGTGAACGTGTAGACGTTTTATTAGACGCGTTTTGTAATAGATGGATACAAACGCGTGCTTGAACGATGTTAGACGAAAATTTGCCGAAGATAATCATGGAATAATGCACCGTGTAGCGTTCGTCGGTTCAAACAGGTGAAGTGCCTTAGGCGCTCAGAAAGGCGGGGGAGTGCCTGTACACGCGTAATGATAAGTCACGTTGTCCTAACAGTATAATTATAGACAAAGCGGGCGCAAGTTTTCGCAACTGAATTTTATAAAATACAAAAAAACGATTGCGGTAAATTTGATAACGTCGAGTAACCGGAATCTTACGCGCGTGCTGCCTGCAATCAAAGCAGGTTAAATGTCTAATATACGAAACGATGATTAAGTGGGCAATTGTGGTTATATGACGTTAGAATGATATGTTATGATGTTTAAGTAAGCCACTTCCCACCCAAACGTGCACTTACACGCAGACACACACACACGCTCACACACACGCAGACGCACACGCAACGCACACGCACACGCACACGACCAACCACGCACACGCATACGCATACGCACGCGCCACGCGCGACGCATCACCACCTCGCGCACGCACGGACGTGCGCCACACGCACGAGCACTACGCAAGGCGCACGCGCAGCGCCCCACGACGCGCAGCGCGCAGCGCGCAGCACGCACAACGACACGCGCACACGCAACACGCACACGACCCACACCGCACCAGGGCAACACACCAACCACACACATCACCACATACCCATACCCTCCCCACGCCACACTCACTGCACCTGCAGTCACCAACACACCCGCCCCCCGGTGCTATGGGGAC
The DNA here is from genome assembly GCF_000485595.1 of Priapulus caudatus. Classification (NCBI taxonomy): domain Eukaryota; kingdom Metazoa; phylum Priapulida; class Priapulimorpha; order Priapulimorphida; family Priapulidae; genus Priapulus; species Priapulus caudatus. Next base: position 562,775 of record NW_014577087.1, read on the forward strand.
ACAGGAAATTGCGAGAAGAAGGGGCTGCTAAAGGTAATGTAGGAAAACACACATCAACCAGACACGCGGCAAGACACACACACGACACACACACACACACAGCTACACACACACACACACACACAAAGGATCCACGCGGCGACGTGCGAGTAGATGGCGTCATGCCACGCGCAACGGAATCAATCAGTGAATTATATGTAAATGCAGTGTTCAACAACGTTAGCTTTCCACGCACTCGGGTTCTTTGATACAGCTATGAACATTTTTGTGGCAACTATCCGATTGGTCGTTAAACGTCAGGTGACGCGCTGCCCGAAATCCAGAACGCATAAAAAAAAAAACCGAATTCCAGAGGACCTCGGACGCTTACTTGCGTGTTTGGCGCGCACTCATTCCATTTTAAAGAAAAGTCTCACACCCGACTGGTCATTTGTCATAATTGATTACAACGAATATGATTAATCAATTTAATTAAGTTATAATAAAATTAACTCCGTTAATTTAGAACTTAGGCGGCAAAATAGCTAGCTAGCCGGTCGCGCGCTCGCAACCTTCTGTAAGCAAAGGTGAGCGTGCGTTCTGCAAGTGGTAATTTACGGGTGCAATCATGACGAAGCGCGGTTTCGCGGTTAGATCTCGGCCGCCGCCGCGACTTAATTACTTCTGGTGTCAAGGCCGGCCTCACAACAAGCGGGGAGTGCGACAACAAATCGCGGCAGCGTGCTCTAATCTCCTCTCTCCTGCTTCGACAATCAATACGTGTGCGCCTGTGTCATTACAGTGCGGTGATCGTCTCACGTGTTCTAGCTGGAAACTATATTAACTTAAATGTCGATTTGTGATTTGCCGTGCGCGGCGTGTATGCGTGTGCGCTGAGTGCCTGTGTTCGCGTAGGTGAGTGTTTACTTGAAAAAAAGTAATTAGACGATCAAGAGAAGAATAAGAAAATATGTTCCGATAATGCCTATGGCTGACCTGAGGTAGAAAATGAGTGAAAAGTGCAAAATTGCAACGTCGCTTATAGACGGTGTTTTCTCTAAAAATAGGTATAGTACAGCACGACGGAAAAGTAAAGAACAACAGAATACTATAACCGATACTGTGTAATTTATTCTAACAGAATGAATTGATGCGATATATGTTTATTTAAATGTTGTTAATATAACGTTTAAGTGCATTTAAATAAGCTAACCTGCACTTTTTAATTTCTAGAGTCAACGTCGGAGAATGTCACAGTCGCACTCGTATGCAAGCAACCACCTGCGCATACAGTTACACATGATGCAGAAATCACAGATGCTTACATACTGCGATGGAAACACAGAAATCCAGTCTATCTCAGTAAGCATGGCGATTTCTCTATCTATTTAATCTATTTATTCTATTTATGTTCATTTATCTATCTAATGTATCTATATACTCTATCTATCATATCTCTATCTATCGTATCTATCTATCTATCTATCTATCTATCTATCTATCCTATTCTATCTATCTATCTATCTATCTATTATCTTGCTATCTATCTATCTATCTATTATCTATCTATCTATCTATTACTATTCTAGCTATCTATCTAATCTTATCTATCGTTATCTCTATCTATCTCTCTATTTATCGTATCTATTATCTATCTATTTATCTATCATTATGCTATACTATCTATCTATCTATCTCATCTATTATCTTCTATCTATCATAGTACTATATATCGTTGCTATCTATCTATCTATCTATTTATCTATCTATCTATTTATTTATTTATGTCTATCTTATCTATGCGTATCCTATCTACTATCTATGCTCATCTATCTATCTATCTATCTATCTATCTACTCTATCTATCTATCTATCTAACTTATCTATTATCTATTCTCTATTCATCGATAGCTATCTATTGATCTATCTATCTATTCTTCGATCCTATATGCTATGCTATCTATCTATCTATCTACGTCTATCTTATCTATCTATCTATCTATCTATTTCATATTTATTTAGTTATATCTGTCTATCTATCTATCTTATTTATCTACTATTCTATCTATTCTATCTACTATCTATCTATCTAATCTATCTAATTATCTATCTATGCTATCTATATCTATTACTGGTAGTCTCTCAGTCTATCTATCTACTCTATCTACTATCTATTCTTATCTATCTATCTATCTATCTATCTACTATGCTATCTTATCTATCTTATTATTTACTATTTATTTTCCTTCTATCTATCTATCTATCTATCTATCTATCTATTATTATCATGACTATCTATCATCTATACTAACTATCTAAACTATCTATAGTATCTACTTACTCTATCTTATCTTATCATATGCTGTCTCTCTGTCTATGCTGGTCTATGCTGGTCTCATCTGTCTATCTGTCTATTCTGTCTATGCTGTCGATCTGTCCTATGCTGTCTATCTATCTATCTATCTATCTATCTTATCTATCTATCTATCATCTATCATCTATCCATCTATCATCTATCCATGCTATCCATCATATCCTATACTATCCTATGCTATCCATGCTATCCATGCTAATCCATACTATCCATTCTATCAATGCTATGACAATACTATCCATACTATCCATCTCTCCATCTATCGCATTGATCCTCTATCTTCTATCTATCTATCGTATCTTATCTTCTATCTACTCTACTATCTAATTTATCTATGCTATTTTATCTATCTATCTATCTTATCTAGTCTTCTATCTATCTATTATGCTATCTATCTATCTATCTATGCTTATCTATCTTCTATTATCTATGCTATCTACTATCTATCATCTATCTATCCTTCTATCTATCCTATCTATCTATCTCTTTTGTCTATATATCTCTCTATCTATCTATCTATCTATCTATCTATCTATGCTATACTATCTATCTATCTATCTATCTATCTATCTATCTATCTATCTATCTATCTATTATCTATGCTTATCTTGCTATCTATTATCTATCTATCTATCTATTATCTATTTATCTAATCTATCTACTCTTCTATCTATTATCTATCTATCTATGCTATCTTATCTTATTCTATCTATCTTATCGATCTTACTCTAATTTCTATCTATCGTATCTATCCATCTATCTAATCTATGCTATCCATGGCTATCGCACTGCTAACAGTCTATAGTGCTTATAGTCCCCTTGGCACACGTCTGTAATAAGTCAGGTAGGTGAATGTTTGTGTACGTGGAACTTGACAATGGCGCATGTAACATATAATGCTGTTTTATAAGTCAATGTTCGCGCATTGTACACGTCACTGCAAGTGAGATGCAAAGTGAATCCCGTTTATCTAGGGGCGGTTTATTTACTGCTGCTGGAGGGGTGCGTTTTGATTTAACGCTGCTGCAGGGGCATGATTTTTTTTATCATGTTTTCCTCCTGCGACGTC
>NW_014577087.1:566206-574689 GCF_000485595.1 Priapulus caudatus
ATCTATCTATCTATCTATCTATCTATCTATCTATCTATCTATCTATCTATCTATCTATCTATCTATCTATCTATCTATCTATCTATCTATCTATCCATCTATCTATCTATCTATCCATCTATCGCACTCTACAGTCTATAGTGCTATAGTCTTGCACACTCTGTATCAAGTCAGTGTAAGGTGAATGTTGTTACGACATTGACATGCGCATGTAACATATAATGCATGTTTAGTAACTCAATGTTACGCGCATTGTACAGTCATGCAAGTGAGTGCAAAGTGAATCCCGTTTATCTAGGGCCGGTTTATTTACTGCTGCTGGAGGGGTGCGTTGATTTAACGCTGCTGCAGGGGCATGATTTTTTTTATCATTTTTTCCTCCTGCGACGTCAGATGACATCGGAAGTACAATCCAATGTGCCCATGTTCCAATGTATCCAAAGTTATATCTAATGGCCATCCTTGGACATATCTAGAGTGGCCGATATTGATTTGAATCGATCTATTAACGACGATTGCACAGTCATGCAAGTCAGTGCAAAGTGAATCCCGTTTATCTAGAGCCGGGTTATTTACTGCTGCTGGAGGGGTGTGTTGATTTAACGCTGCTGCAGGGGCATGATTTTTTAATCATTTGTTGCTCCTGTGACGTCAGATGACCTTTGAAGTAAAATCCAATGTGCCCATGTTCCAATGTATCCAAAGTTATATCTAATGATCATCCTTGGACATATCTAGAGTGGCCGATATTGATTTGAATCGATCTATTAACGACGATTGCACAGTCATGCAAGTCAGTGCAAAGTGAATCCCGTTTATCTAGAGCCGGGTTATTTACTGCTGCTGGAGGGGTGCGTTAATTTAACGCTGCTGCAGGGGCATGATTTTTTTTATCATTTGTTGCTCCTGCGATGTCAGATGACCTCGGAAGTAAAATCCAATGTGCCCATGTTCCAATGTATCCAAAGTTATATCTAATGATCATCCTTGGACATATCTAGAGTGGCCGATATTGATTTGAATCGAGAACAGACGAACAGAGAAACTTCCATAAATATGTATTAGATAAGGTTTGGTAAAAACTTCACCCACGCTTTCCTGCAGAATTAAGTGGCAATGCCCCCTTCTGCCAGACTGCCACAGTGCTTCGGCTTGCTGCTATAACGGGGCATGGACGTCGCGTTGTCGCGTTTCTTGACTGTAGACGCACGAAACCTACCCATTCTTTCGTCGGATGTACTTGCCTCTCGTAAAAACGTCGGTAATATTTTTTCGTTCGCGACTCGCAGCGTGCGACATTGCTAAAACGGTACCATAGTCCCGGGCCGGGAGGCAAACACGTGGCACGCGACCATGCGATGCATCCTCGGTGATTGTACGCGCGCTCGTCCTACGTGATATCCCCACGTAGGTACGTGATATCCCCACGTAGGTACGTGATATCCCCACGTAGGACGCACGTCCCTATACGCAGAGCTCTCGGCTCCTAATTGAATCTGGCCGCTGCGCCGGCGCGTACACGCACAACTCGTGCCACGCGGCGCTTGATGCGTCTATAAAACTAGCGATGCTGTGCCGAGGATAATCAAAGACGTAATGGGCTTCATTACTTGTGGCATCGGCGGAATGCGTGCGATTCGACGATCGCCTCGAGGATGACTGCTCGTGGCGGATGGCTACGGGACGAGAGTGGGCTGAGAATAGTGGCGTAGTGGGAAGAGTATTGCGCCGGTCGGTGAGAGTCTATACGCGTGCAATCGTGAATCCCAGCTTCCCTTCGTATGTTGTCCAAATATTGGCGCTCGGCTGGCGTAATTACATAATTAATAGTAGCTGCCTGCCGTAACAGCCAATCAGGGTAAACATCGTTGCGCGCTGCACACCGATGTTATTTTTCGCGCCATCTTCATACGTGGTTGTTTAGGTTGCTATAACGTTCGCACGTTTCCCGCTCCGTCAAAGCATCTCTCACCGGCACACGTTCGCGCACGTCTGTCGCGTGCACAGACATCATGCCACGCAATAAATTAATTTACGTTGTGTAGAATCCCGCATGCGCACAACGTATATAGACACGCAGGAGACAAGAATTACTTGTTGATCATATTAGGAAACCTACGAGCAATTATTGGGTAGTAAAACGCCAATGAAACTGGAATTTCGTCTTGCGTATACATGATCTATACTCAATTGTCACAATCAAGAGTAGATAATAACACAATAATGTGTTATTATCTACTCTTGTCACAATGCATACGAAATCTGCAGCGAATGACGCTGTATAAGAAAAATCTTAGTTCTATGGTAAATAAAATTAATCTTGAAATACTCATGATGAACATGTGGAGACTACACGAGTGCCAGGCAATCGAAACGCATCACGCAAAAGCACGGATGATCCGGAAAGTATTTCGGGTGCGAGTGTGTCATCGATAGTTCGCTAAACGTTTTTCGGCATTGAGATCGTTCTTCACATTTGTAAATCATATGCTCTATAAGAGGCACATAAGCGGACGTGATACTTAACTCGATTACACGCGTACACGCGTAGCATGCGGTTATAGAAGGCCCCCCTCCTCCCTCCATCCCGCCCCTTACCTCACGTACACACGGAGCTGCGTAGGGATACGTCACACTACGGCAGGTGTCTACGGAGAGCCTGATGCGACAATCGTCTGACAATCGACTCTGACGTGCGCGGTATACCCTGCACTCTACCTGCAATGCCCCCCCCTTTCCCCAGGGGTCCGTCGGGAGGTTTCGGAAACGAAACGACGAGGGGGCACCGCCGCAGCTTATTCGGTGTCCCCGGCGTCTTACCGTCTACGAAAATCCCTGCAGAGCAGACGCGGCAAACACCCGCGCATACACACGCGCCGTTATATACGCCGCCGGTCAGGTGTCTGTCGTGAATTGACGCTGGACGCTGGAGAGGAACAGGATATTAGCGTTGTAAACTTCGGCTCTGCTGCACAGGTAGGAAATTAGCTGCGTTTTATATGTTTGCCGATCAAGTGTGTCGAGTAATTAAGCGAAGCTAATTGAATTCCCGTCGCGTTGCAGCGCAGTGCATGGGTGTCAGTGTGTCGCAGGCATTGCGCAACTGTTACCGTGTCAGGTGTTAACTTGAATAAAGCATAGCGTTGTTGCGCGCGTAATGCTAATTCAATGCTAAATTAGCAATCAATGTTTAATCTAGTAAAAGTAAAGTAGTTGCACTTGTGAAAGAAATATTGTGATGTCATTATTCTGAATATATTTGTGCAGTTATACATCGATGTGCAGGCGGCTAGAATTCAAATGATATTTAATGCGAATGGATAGATAATGAATGAACCCACATGATACCTGATCTACGCTGACGTGGAGAATTGAATGGCATAGCGCGTGTAACTGTAAACTTTTCGAATAACAGGTGCGCGCTTCGTAAATATCAGGCACAGATCGTGATATGCCTTGCAAGGAGATAAAAGGGTAAAAACATGTCTATCACGCCCTTAATTTTCATTAGATTTGTAAAGGTGCATGTGCGTTCGTTCTTATATTTCGATAATGCGTTAAGAGAAATTTTGTTAGGCTCTTTCTTCGAATATTGTAGGATCGGACAGCGATATATATTGACTTTATGTAATTTGTATCTGAACCGCACATCATAGACGCATGCTGCAAATACGGGCGGGTGAACAAATGTTTTCGGGCGCACTTTGTTTATATAAAATATTAGAATTTTAAATCATGTAGAAGCTGTGTAAATAAATACAAGGCGCTGTTATCTGTGCGCGTTGCATATAACCTAATCTTATTTATCGCCGTATTATTATTTATAACCACAAGGACTGCGACATTTATGTTTCTAAATGTGAAATTATTATCATAAATCCACACATGAATACATACTCGCATGCAATCCTACTTATATGAAGCACACGCACACGCTAACATGCACATGCAGACACAAACACGCACACACACACACGCACGCACACACACTCACACACACACACACACACACACACACACACACACACACACACACACACACGCACGCGGACGACGTGCGAGTAGATGCGCATGCACGCGCACGGAATCAAATCACTGAATTATATGTAAATCCAGTGTTCAAAACGTTACAATTTCACACTCGGGTTTTGAACACTATGAACATCTTTTGTGCAACTATCCGATTGGTCGTTAAAGTCAGGTGACGCTGCCCGGAAATCCAAACGCATAAAAAAAAACGAATCCAGAGGACCTCGACGACTTACTTCGTGTTGCGCGCATTCATTCCATTTTAAGAAAAGTCGCACACCCCGACTGCATTTGTCAATAATTGATTACACGAATAATTAATCAATTTAATTAATTATAATAAATTAACTCGTTAATTTAGAACTTAGCGCAACATAGCTAGCTAGCCCGGTCGCGCTCAACTTCTGTAAGAAAGGGAGCGTGCGTTCTGCAGTGTAATTACGGGGTTGCAATCATGACGAAGCGCGTTTCGCGGGGTTAGATCTCGCCGCCGCCGCGACTATTACTTCTGGTGCCGGCCTCACAACAAGGGGGAGCGCAACATCGCGGCACGGTGCTCTCAATCTCCCTCTCTCTCTTCGGCAATATACGTGTGCGCCTGTGTCATTACAGTGAGTGATCGTCTCACGTGTTAGCTGAAACTATATTAACTTAAATGTCGATTTTTCATTGCGTGCGCGCGTGTATGTGTGTGCGTGAGTGCCTGCTTTCGCGTAGGTGAGTGTTTACTTGAAAAAAGTAATTACTACAAGCAGAAATAGAAAATATGTTCCGATACTGCCTATGGCTGCCTATAGAAAATAGTGAAAAGGCAAAATTGCACGTCGCTTAACGGTGTTTCTCTAAAATAGGTATAGTACAGCAACGCGAAAAGTAAAGAACACAGAATCACTATACCGATACTGTGTTAATTTATTCCTAACAGAATGAATTATCGATATATGTTTATTAAATGTTTTAATATACGTTAAGTGCTTTTAATAAGCGTAACCTGCACTTTTTAATTTCTAGAGTCAACCGGGAGAATGTCACATCGCATGTATCAAGCAAGCACACGCATAGTTACAATGATGCAGAAATCACAGATGCTACATGCGATGAAACAGAAATCCCATCTATCCATCTATCTCTCTATCTATTTATCTATTTATCTATTTATCTGCGACAGTTGCTTAAAACGGGTAGCCATTTAGTCCCGGGCGGGGAGGCAAACACGTGGCCAACGCGGACATGCGGATGCATCCTCGGTGATTGTTACTGCGCGCTCGTCCTACATGATATCCTCCACGGTAGGGTACGTGATTATCCCCACGTTAGGGACTCGCACGGTCCTCTATACGCAGAGCTCTCGGCTCCTTAAGTTGATCTGTGCCGCTGCGCCTCGGCGCGTACAGCCAACTCGGCTGTCACGTGGCGCTTGATGGTTACTATTAATACTATCGATTGCTGTGTCGATGCGATATATCAGAAGATGGTAATGGGGCTTCATTACGTTGTTGGCATCGGCGGACATGCGTTGCGATTCGACGATTCGCCTCGTATGTGATGACTGCTTCGTGGGCGGGATGGGCTACGGGACGAGGAGTGGGCTGAAGAATATAGCTTGGCGCATAGTGGGAAACAGTATTTGCGCCGGCCGGTCGTCTTGCAGAGTTCGATAATATCTGCGTGCAATCGTGAATTCCCAGGCTTCCCTTTCGTTATAGTTGCTCCAAACTATTTGGCGCGTCGGCTGGCGCCTGCTGAACGTATATTTACATAATTAATAGTAGCTGCCTGCGGTTATACAGCAATCGAGCGGTAAAACATTCGGATCGCGCCGTCTGCACACCGATGTTATTTGTTTCGCGCCATTCTTCATACGGTGCGTTGTATAGGTTGCTATAATCTGTTCGCACGTTTTTCCCCTGCTCCGTCATAATGCATCGTCTCACTTGGCACAACGGTGTCGCGCACGTCATGTCGCGGTGCAACTAGACATCATTAGCTCACGCAATAAATTAATTGTACGTATTATTGTAGAAACTCCGTACGAGTGGCGCCACAATGGCGTATAGTAGCGACACGAGGAGACAAAGAGGAAGATTTTTTAAAGCTCATACCGTCTGTTTGCATCCATAGTTATGAAAATCCTATCGTGAGCATATTATTTGGGTAGTAAAAACGCCAATGAACACTGCAGAATTTCGTTCATTGCGTATTACTATGATCTTATTACTAATCAATGAATCTGATCACATCTAAGAGTTAGATAAATGAACAGCGAATAGATGTGTTATTATCTTACTCTTTGTTACAATGCATTACGAATATATCTGCAGCGAATGACGCTGTTATTATAGGAAAATCTTTAGTGTCTATGGTAAATAAAATTAATTCTTGAAATAATATGATGACATGTTGCGAGACTACACGAGTTGCCAGGCAATCGAAACGCATTCACGCTAAAAGCTACGGTATTGATCCGGCAAATGTATTTCGGTGTGGCTAGGGTTGTAAGTCTTCGATAGGTTTCGCTAAAACGTTATTTCGGCATGCTTGGGCATCGTTCTTCTTCAAACATTGTAAATCATACTGCTCTATAATAGGCCACATAAGGCTGGTACGTTGATACTTGAACGTCTGATTACACCGCGCTACCACAGCGTAAAGCATTGCGACGATATTGAGAAGGCCCCCCGTCCTCCCTCCATCTCCGCCACTTAGCCTCACGTACAGACACTGAGCAATCTGACGGTTATGGGATACGTCACACTACGGCAGGTGTCTTACGCGAGTTAGCCTGTCATAGTACGACAATCGTCTGACATCTGAAACTGCTTGAACGTGCGGGTATTACCCTGCACCTCTTACCTGCAATGCCCCCGCCCTTTCCCCACGGGTCTGCGTCGGGAGGTTTCGGAAATCGAGAACGACGAGGGGGCCAGACCGCCGCAGCTTTATTTCGCGGTGTCACTCGGCTGTTCTTACCAGTTCTAGCGACATCATTATCCCTGCAGGAGCAGAGCGCGCAAAACACGCCGCGCATACACACTGCGCCAGTTATATACGCCCGACCGGTCAGGTGGTCTGTCGTGAATTGACGCTGGAGACGCTGTGAGAGGAACAGGGAATATTAGCGTTGTAATACTATTCGGCTCTCGCTGGCCAACAGTGTAAGGAAATTAAGCTGCGTATTTATATTGTTTGCCCGATCAAGTGATGATCCGAGGTTATATTAAGCGAAGCTAATTTTGAATTTCCGCCGTCGCGTTGCAGCCGCAGTGCATGAGGTGTCAGTGTGTCGCATGCATTGCGCAACTCGTTACCGTGTTCAGGGATTAGTTATAATTCGAATAAAGGCAGTACAGCGTTGGTTGCGCGACGTTAATGGCTAAATTCAAGTGCTAAATAGTCAATCCAATGTTTTAATCTATGTAATAAGGTAAGTTTGAGTTGTCACTTTCGTTGAAAGAAATCTTTGTGGATCTGTCATTTATTTCTGAAATATATCTTTGTGCGAGTGGTATAACATCGTGATGTAGCAGTGGCGTGCGTAGGATGATTCAAATGATATTTAATCGCGAATCGATATGATTATTATGGAAATGAACCACATGATACCTGATCTTACGCTGACGGTGGAGAATTGAAGTCGGCATAGCTCGAGTGTAAACTGGTAAACTTTTCGATATAACAGCGTCGCGCGCCTTGCGTAAATAATTCATAGGCACAGATCTGTGATATAGCCTTCGCAAGGAGATTATATATATGGGTAAAAAGCATGCTATAGCACGCCCTTAAATTGTTCGATTATGATTTGCTAATGCATGTGCGTTTCGTTCTTATATTTCGATATATGCGATTAATGAGATAATTTTGGTTATGGCTCTATTTCTATCGAATATGATAGATCGGACAGCGATATTATTATTGAATTTATGTTAATTTGTATGTCTGACCGCCATCTATCAATAGACGCCATTGCTGCGAGATACGGCGCTGGTCCTCGGCCGTGGAACAAATGTTTTCGGACGGGAACAAAATGTCGCACGCCTTTGTTTAATACTAAATATATAGATTTTTAAATCAGCCCTGTAGTGAAGCTGTGGTGTAAAAAATAGCAAGGGCTGTTATCTTGCTGGCGCGCGCGACCGTGTGCATAGTAACCTAACTACTTATTTTATTCGACCGTCTCTATTATTATTTATTAACCAACTTAAGGCGGATGCGACATTTGATGTTTCTAATATGTGACAGATTATTATCATGAAAAGTCGCGGTTATGAATAGATACTCGCATGCCAATCCCACTTATATTGAATCACTACGGCACACGAATTATACGATTGACTTGCAGACTCAAAATCAGCGGCACACACACACACGCACAGCATCACACACTCACACATCACCACACACGACGACACACCTACACGAAACGACACACACACACACATCACCACATCGACACG
>NW_014577087.1:577297-586152 GCF_000485595.1 Priapulus caudatus
CTATTTATCTATCTATTTTTTCTATCTATTATCTATCGTATCTATCTATCATCTATCTATCTATCTATCTATTCTCACACACACACACACACACACACACACACACACACACACACACACACACACACACACACACACACACACATACGCATTTTTATACACTATCTTGCAGTTTGATAATAGATTCTTATATTTTTACACATGATTCTTGTGTTTTATACACAATTTTTTTCACATTTTATGAATGATTTTTGCATTTTTTCTATATGATTCATTATTACACATTATTCTTTCGCATTTTTGTATGAAAGGTTCTTGCATTTCTATGTATAATCCCGGCATTTTCATACACGATCCTCTCGCATTTTCATACACGATTCTTTCGCATTTTTTATGCTCGCACGATTCTCTCATCATTCCAGATTTGCGAGCATGGTTTCCCTGAGCTTCTCGTCCATCGTTACATTCGTCCTGATCGCTCTAATCTCAGTGTTGATCGCTGCCGACGGCACCGTGGCACAGTGGCGACCGAACACACGTTACGGCAAGCGAAGCGACGACTTCCCGGCCGGTCTGACAGTGTACGAAAACGGTGAGACACGTTAGAAGAGTGGCATGCATAGAAGTGTTTATTCTTCCATTGCTGATGAGATTGCTGATTTAATTGGATTATAAATGGGCGCACCGATTTGATTATACGCTGGTTGTAGCTTCTGTTGTGTATTCGGTAGCCTGTTAATATTTTTCTTCTTATGCTATAACAACTGCTCTGTATAAATCCTTAAAATGCAATTGGCTGTGCTGTTGTTTTACCGTTATTGCTGTTTACAGCGTGACGCGTACTGTGGGTGTATTGTGACGTGTATTGGGGGTGTATTGTGGATGTATTGTGTGAGTATTGTGGGTGTATTGTGGGTGTATTGTGTGTGTATTTTGGGGGTGTAATTTGAGGGTGTACTGGTAGGTTAGAGCACCTTAACCCGCAAGCTTGATAGGAGTAACACGACCAGGGGTCCGTTGTCAGCAACATCGTATGTAGTTAATGGCTATCATCAGTCTAAACTGTCTTAACCTTTTCACTTCATGCGTTATAAAATTTCAGACTTACGATTTCACAAATACATCTGATGTTAAAGCCTAGCGCACACACCCGAGCAAAACGGAGATTGTTTCCCAGGCGTTTTCGGCGTCTGCTCAGGCAAGCAAGCGCACAGCACGTCCACCCACGATCCAACAGCCACAGCAGCTGAGGCAAAACATACAGAAAACACTGCGTAACATCGACGCAGCCGCTGTCAATGACATCAAAGAAATAGCCCATTCCGAATCGAACAACCACGAATTTTGTGTCGCTCATGAATATTTTTGAAGGATACCTTGATTGGGAACCGCTCGTGGCGTTTCGCATGTGTAGCAGAAACAATTTGACGTCACACCACGATCCGAAGCAAAACGTATATAAAACAGTACGCTCCACGGCCGAAAGACACGCTCCGCGAATCAAAACATTGCTGTTCCAGCTCGAAAACCACGCTGCAGCTAGAGCAATGTCTGTCCTTGTTTCGGCGATCTTGCCACAGCCACGAACATCCAGATAGACTCGGGATATACTAGAGAAGCACGTTGCCGCGAAAGGAGGTGTGATCCCAAGCGCTATAACGCAGATCTTGCTGCGCAAATTTCGGCGCAGCAAGGGCACCAGCAACGCGCGGAACGTCCTACGAAAGTTATGCAGGCCTGGCAGCTATGGATCGCTTGCGCCGAATGCATAGGCCGGCGCACGAATCCATAGCTGCCAGCGACACACGTCGGTAATTTATACCGGAATACAATGCAAACAGCTGCAGCTGCATTCAAAAAATATACTATAAAAGTGTCAAAGCACCTATTAACTTCCTAACCCACTGTGTTGTATAAGTTTTTTTATGAATTGTATTCTAATTATGCGCTCAGTGCTTCATGTACACGAGCGCCAGGTGCAGCGGATACATAAGGCTACGGTTTATAATAATATATGCGGAAACATGAAAGCGCCTCTAGTTGATGTAAATAAAATGTACACCTATTATACAAACAATGACACGATAATATCTCACATAAAATTGAACACAGCGCAACCCCACCAACCTGCTCCGCTCGCTAATATATTGGCCGATAGCCGTAATCTCTAGCCGTTCAGCTAGTTGTTGAACGTTAATTTACCAAGGAATACAAGTTCAAATGAAAATATCAATAGCTAGAATGTCAAACACCAGCGTCTACTTGCTACACTGTGATTGTAAAAGTTTCATATGAAATTGTCGGGTTTATTATTATGCGTCAGCGGACCTTCAATGATAACGCGCGGACAGCTGCGCGAACAGCATAAGCCTTTTTGGGTTTTTTTAATTAATAATAAATAATACAATTGCCGCAAATCCATATGCCTCTATTATGTACATAGAAATGTTGTTCAAGATAGAGCAACATGGTTCCGCAATATGCTAAAACTCAATGTCATTTACATGCAATATAATGAAAGATGTTTATATCAATATATACATAGGTTTAGGGTTATGGTTAGCGGTTAGGGTTAGGTTAGGCTAATTAGGGTTAGGGTTAGAATTTAGGGTTTAGTTGAGGGTTAGGGTTAGGGCACATTGGTTTATTGGACGCGCATCGTTCTCCTATCGTTGGTGCCGAGAATGTTCACCTATATACAAACAATGCCGACGTAAATAAACTCACGATAGCATTAACACATAAGAGGTAGCCTAGTATGCTTGAAACGTATATCGTCAGGTCCGTTGTTGAAGCTCGTAAGGAGTCCGTGCTAATTATATGCGATCATATGGCTTGCACCGCCAAGGTAACTGCGAGCAGGCGAGTTTCCACAGTTTTTCGGGTCGACAGGGGTAACAGAAGTTTTTGCCTATAGCCAGCACGCTGGAACGATGTAATATTATGGCAACCAGAATCTGTACACGTACGCTCTCAAAACGATTTCAAAAACAAATACTCATCCAATCCAGCTTCGATCTTGTTTCTTATTGAAAAACAGTGTTGACTTCTTATAAAACATAAATGTCTCTGTTCGTAACCGAGCTTGTGTCAACGCGTATAAATCAACACAGAGAACTTGACGAAATTCTCGCAACGCACGCCACGCCACGCCGCTTGACACGAAGCGAGCTTTTCCCAGATAACATCGTGATATATCATAAGGCAAACATGAGAACATCACATTGGTGTCTTAAGAATGGATACGAGAAGTCGGAGCGGCAATGACGATTTGCAGGACTAGACGATACGCGACCTTCACTCAGCCAACATCGTTTGCTACACTGAAGTGGATTACGCTAGCGTGTCGAACTGTGCACCGCGCAGCAGTCTAGGTCATCGAGCCAAGCGTTTTTTTTTTAAATACTTGAAAATGGTACGTAGATGGACTCGTTGCGCCATCTATGGGTCGCGATAACTTCCAAATTAATGTCAGGGCATGAACCAGCGAAAAGGGTAAATTATTTTTCTACACGAAAAGGACACGCGCCGAGCCGCAAACCAACAAAAACGAGCATTTGGATTTATGCTCGCCCTACGTGCATACTCGAAAGGCTTCTGGAATGCCCACAACTGCTCAATTGACCGATTACACCGCTTTATCCTCTACCCATAGGGCACTGTCGGAAATTTTTTTTCAACAGGGCAGCGATTTCGATCAAAAGGGGCCGCGAGGCGGCGCTGTTCGCGCTTCGCGCGGATATCCGGCTGCAGATCGTCGAGCGAAACATGTTTTTCTCCACGTTCCGGTGTTTTGCTCGGGTGTGTGCGTTGGGCTTATTTCGCGTTTTGCTCGGGTGTGTGCGTTGCGCTTTACTGACAACAGGCTCCCTATGCAAAAAGCGCCAATAAACAAGTGCGAACTTATAAAAAAACAATAAAAACAACAGCTGTCTCATTATTTTAAGCGAAGCGAGCACGTCACAATATATACCATTGCTAAGTCGGTCAAGCGAAGCCAGTTTATATATGTTTTTTTGCGCGTGCACGTCAAATGGTCGACATTGTGGCACTTCGTTGGTAAGCAACGTGTTTAGAACGACATTGGCGCAATTCCGATTGGCCAGAGCCACCCACACCTGACCGTGTAAATAAACGCGTACTAAATCGACCTCGACGCTAAGTTTGTCTAGTACGCGTGTGGTTGTCGAAAACGAAAGGGAAAATCACACCGGATAACATCACACGGTTTGCGAATAAGCGTAAACACGCACGCGGGTTCCGGGTATTTCAATATCATGCGGATGTGTCAGAGTCCGGGTCCATGCAAATTGGTACAATATTACGCTACATTAATTATACCTAGATAAATAAAAACTGGATTAATTTTCCGATATACCTTTCGCCGTGTAAACGCGTCTTATTGCTATTGCCAGCATTTTTCGCGGTCAATAATCTGTTGCTTTTTACCCCGGGACCATAACTGTATATAACATATCGCTACGTTTGGGGTATAATAGAAGTCTCATTAACTCTATGAACCTAGTACAGATATTGCATTAGTGCAATGATCACTCATCCAAAAGACGCGGTGATGGCTGAGGTTGCTGTAGCACATGCTGTGCCCTTTATCGCGTATGTACCGGTAAATTTCTCATATCCCGTTACACGTGGACGGGATAGCGGATTGTTCGGGGGCACCAGTGGACACGCGAAGAGCTGCACCTGTCATCAAACGATTGCGTTTCTATCTGAAATCCAATGTCAGTTTAATGGAGAGGATCTCCCGTTTCACACCCCATACAATATCCCCGCGGGCGCGCGACCGGGCGCTTTGCTCCTTTATGTTATCGCGCAGTAAATACGCATTATAAAGCAATGTTTAATTGTATATATATAAATATATATGTGTATATACATGTGGTTGTGTTGGGAGCATATTCGCAATACCCCAGAATGTCTCGGTTGTTTCTCGAACATGCCCTAACGAAACGAACGTTGGTGTCCCACAATTGCAACCGGAATGTGCGTCCGTAGCTTCAGGACGGTTTCCAAGCGGTTGGTTGTGGGTGGGTTAATCCCCGATGGCTGCTGGAAGCTACCCCGATTCGTTCATTGATGGCGCTGCAATCGCCCAGTAATAGTCGCAGCCGGCTGAAAGGGGTGATAGGATATGTTTACTAGGCACTTCTAATTTTAACATATATTTTAAATTTAATTAGGGTCAGGGTTAGGGTTAGGGTTAGGGTTAGGGCACTTTTTAGGGTTTTTGCATCATTCTTTAATATATCGTAAAATATATGTTAAAAAATATTAACACAATATATATATAACGATATTGTTCGCTCAATTTTCCATCTTTTAATATCTGCTGCATGTGGCTTGCGCTTGAAAATAAATTATTAACAGCCAAACAGAATTTCAGGCTTTTGAACCATCTCAGCATATCGTTCTACTACAGTTGCTTTTTTATCATCAACACAAACCTATACTCAAATGGTTTATTATGAGTGACGAATTCTACAGTAAGTGTACCATCGGGAATTGTGTGCGGAGAGAAAATAACTTCTTTTTTCATTCCAGACCTAATCAAAACGCCATGCGATAGGGAATTGTATTTCGTGTTCAACATTTATCATCTATTTCGATTCTGTACAGACATCGTTAGGCGGTGGGATCCACAGACGCGATACGGAAAGAGAGCAGATTTCGACACGGAGAGTAAATTAAACATAGCAGGTACGATTGTTAGGTGAACTCGTTATAATGTACTCGCACTACACGTGTGGGCCGCCCGTTGAATAGCCGCCCTAGGTCTGCTCTATCATGTCAATCTAATTTATTATTATTATTATTATTATTATTATATATATATATATATATATATAATCATAACTATAATAATATCGCCAATATCCTGATAATGGCAATGGTATTATTATTATTATTTTATTATTATTATTATATTATTATTATTATTATTATTATAAACAGTAATAGACAAATAATTGTCAAATGTGTGAACCGCGTGAAAAATAAGATAGTACGTTGACAAGTCGAGATGTGAAATGCGCGTGAAACAGATTTTGTGTCCAAATATGGAGATACTAGCAGGCGCCTAGTGACAAATAAACGGTGAAAATAATGGAAGATAAATGTTGTAGTATAGTAGCGAGAGGAAGAATATTGTCGCACAAGAATGCTTCATGATGGTCACAACAAGACGGAGCGATCTCCGCCTTCTTTGGGCAATTTACGGGCATTGTGTAGATTAATTGCTTCCACGGTCGTATTGAATGCACCTTTCCTCCTCACATTCCATGCCTACGACGCCGTGAAATCTAGTTAACTGAGGAAATGGACCTCCCGCGGTTAATTCCTATTCAAACATTATTACTATTATTATTATTATTATTATTATTATTATTATTATTATTATTATTATTATTATTGTTGTTGTTGTTGTTGTTGAATTTTATAAAAAAAAACAAGTTATAATAGCATACTTACCTTATCCACGCGATATTTTATTCACCACAACTATCTTGCTAGTATTGCTTGTTAATCATCATGTATTAACAATATCAACAGCCAATTAACATTAATGTCAATGCCCCTTTTCATCCCAATCTATTAATTTATAGGTTCCTTTATTGTTTCAGCATGACAGGGTATCAGTAAGCATTAAGCAATAGCTCCGACGTTCTTGCATTCCTAGTTGGTATTTTATCAACAAATTTAGCCCCATCGCTATCATTAGAATTTTGAATCACGACTGTCGCACGTAACTATTTATTTTACGGGGACTATTTACTCACCTTCATTCGACACGTCTCCTCGGTGACAAAGACACACTTCTGTTGTCACTGATTTATCTTTATAAACAATATCCATTAATTTGCTGCTTACATTAGGGTGCTGTGATTTAGCTTATCGCATTGCTTTTGTTTTACTGTTTTGCAGTTTGTGTGCGTTTTTTCACCTCTATATTCGTAATTTTTTGGTATTACTTTTACGCAAATATATAGTTGCTCCGTTCCTAAAGTAATCCTAACAATTTATTATATACATGACATATGAGAATTTCATGCGCCAAAGTAGAATACTGTATTTAATTGAAAGCTGGAAGAGCCCATTTAAAGTTGTAACTTGGGCTCGTGTTAATTGGCTAATGGTATAATGTCGTGCTCGTGAACTATTGTTACAAATTTGCAGATTCTATATTCGTTATCGACAGTCGTCTTAATTGTGTAAACTCAGAATTAATTTGCTTTTCTCGTGTGTACGCGTGTATAATAACACCCCAGGGGCTGTTGTCAGATCCATCTTAAGTAGTTATTACATTATAGGTCTAATATCAACATTTCAAGTGAAACGTCCTGCGAAAGTCATGGCATTTTAGACTCATGATATTCATAACTATTTGTGATGCTTTCGAAAACAGGCCACCTACTTTTGCATTGCATTGTTTCTTTTCGGACCAACGTCTAACGTATGAGCTTGCGTTATATGGCTTTGTCTAGATATATCCAGGCGATCGAATCACGTAGCTGTGTAGATGCTGGCATAAATTGCATAATACGGATTTTAATTACAGTTTCTGATCGAAAGCGGTTCCGAGATTACTCAATAACGTTGATTTATACGCCGAAATGAGCTAAAATAATACCGATTTTCGGGGAAAAACAACGCGAGTTATTTGACACCATCCTTTGGCGCTCGTAATTCAAGCTCTGCAATTGTACATACCGTTTGATATGAAGGCGGATTTTGAAAGACTCGCTAATAAGCCATATCGGAAAGTACCCGTCGCCATAATGAGATCAGATAAGAGGGGGTATAAGTTGCCATAACATAGCTATGTTATAACATAGTGACAATCGTACTAGTCTAGGTTTTTGATCTATAATTCTCTTCACTAACATCGTACCTCAATTCACAGGTGCGTTTCTCTTTACAGAAACATTTACAAATATGATTGTGGTCATTTGGGATATTTTGCAATGTTTGTGTTAATGCAAAAAACTAAAAACGCACGAGTGTATACAATAATCATGTACTTTCTTAAGCGCGCCTCGGCCATTTTATACCTCCTTTTTCTCTGACCTAAATAGCACAGCTGGACTTTCCGATCTCACTTATAAATATATAAATATATTTATATATTTGGCGCGGGTCCTACTGCTGCTGCTGCTGCTGCTGCTGCTACTGCTTCGATGCACTTGGTCGTGATTGGTCGAGACTGGTGCATGCGCTGTAACCCCGTACGCCCGCGTACACACATGGGGCCCGTTGTCAGAAACAAAATTAGTCTTAACATTAGTCTTAACATTAACTTTTTCTCTTAGACCGTTGACAGAAACGCTGCGAAGTTACGAGAATAAAAAATCGTAGCAGATTTCCTCATAACAATACGAAACAAAGTGATGTCGACGGTCGGTAGGAGAAATTTTTAATGTTAAGACTAATATTAAGACTAATTTTGTTTCTGACAACGGGCCCCTGGCTTACAAAAACAAATCGATCCAGTCCTACACACTGCGCCGCGCCGCAATTCTTGAATATTGTTGATGCAATTCTTGTGCATCTTTTAAGGAAATATAATTTCATGAAGAAAGCTGCATTTTGATGCATTTCCATCGACCTTACCGCAAAGCGCTCGGTTCTAATTTTTTTACTATTGATACAGAAGTAAGACAGATATGCACAAAATATGCACACAAATACAGCTTAATTGGCACATTTTATGCAGGTTTTATGGTTTCAAAGTGTCCCTGTCTCGAATTTAACGCGGGGCATTTTCTTACCTGATCGCGAGGCGCGTAGCGCCTATAGCTGCCAAGGCGCGAAGCGCCGATGGCAGCTCGTATATATAT
>NW_014577087.1:586162-592655 GCF_000485595.1 Priapulus caudatus
TCCGTATAGGAAGTTTGTGTGCGTGCGTGCGTGCGTGCGTGCGTGCGTGCGTGCGTGCGTGCGTGCGTGTGCGTGCGTGCGTGCGTGCGTGCGTGCGTGCGGGTGTATGTATGCCTGTGTTCCCGCGCGCGTGTGTGTGTTTTGGTGTTTGTGTGTGTGTGTGTGTGTGTGTGTGTGTTTGTATGTGTGTGTGCGTGCGTGCGTGCGTGCGTGCGTGCGTGCGTGCGTGCGTGCGTGCGTGAGTATGTGTGTGTGTATGTATGCCTGTGTTCCCGCGCGCGCGTGTGTGTGTGTGTGTGTGTTTGTGTGTGTGTGCGTATGTGTGTGTGTGTGTGTGTGTGTGATTGCCCGTATGTGTGGCTATATGAAGAGTGTATCTAGCAACAACGTCGTCGCTAACAAAACGTAACGTGTACGCCATATATACCTTGGCAACAAATGTTTGCGGCAATCGCTAAAGCCCCGGTTTTAATTTTTTTAGGTGTAACGAACCAGGATGATAACGTCTCAGACGAAAGCTTTTCCTGCGTGCATACAGGCGTGGAAAACCTCTACCGATGTTTCAGGTAAAGACGGCGCGCGACACCACGAAACCCTGCAACTAATACCGTTGACACACTGAACTTTCAATGCGCTTTGATGCGCATTGATGCGCTTCATCGCGGTTATGTACACACCAGATACGGTTGTAATGCGCATCAATGCGCATTATTTTTAATTCACATACGTATGTGGATTGAGCAGTTCGCTTACGGTTCGATTCGGTTCGGTTCGGTTCTGTTTGGCGGTGTGTCAACGATAATTTTACAACACGGTTCTGTTCGGTTTGGGATTGGATGATGAAATCACGTGGTGTTCTCGTGAAGATCCTGTGATTGGATGATGAAATCACGTGGTGTTCTCGTGAAGATCCTGTGATTCGATGATGAAATCACGTGGTGTTCTCGTGAAGATCCTGTTGAATGCGTTGTTGGATTTGCGTTCGGATGCGTTCGGATTTGCGTTCGGATTTACGTTCGGTTGTTTCGGAGTGTCAACGGTATATCACATATGAAATCGAATTATGTCATTCGGTTACAATGCGCATCAATGCGCATTGATGCGCATTGGTCAATACCGAATTTGGTGTGTCAAGGGTATTATAAAATGTCGCGTAGCATAAGCTAATATTAAAATATATACATTGCCTTTCGGCTATTCGACATGTTGTCGTAATTCTCTATTTTGACTATCCTCGAATTGCAGGCTGCGATCAGGAGTAGATGAAAACAAATTATTTTGTTTTATTAACTTCTACTGCGATCATCAGTAACCGGTTGGCGTAGATAGTTAGATACCCGCCTTGTTTCTATGGAAAGCACACTATAATCCTTACCCCTCTAATGCGACATCCTCTTTTCGTACCTGGTTTTATTTTAGATGTTGGTTTTTTGCGTACGCCATGTGGTGGCGTTTGCATGTATTTTCATCATAGCCGAAAACTCGAGCCAATAGTATAGTCAATTTGCTACAAGTGTTCTTAAAATTAAAACAAAACTTAGTAGTTTTATTGTTGCCGTAGGGAAATATTCAGATACAAGACGTGGAAAGATCAATAATTTGATCTTTTTTACTTTGGCGTGTCAGAATGGAAGTGATGTATAATCCCAACAGTTCAAAAATATTTGTATATATCTTTCGTCAGCCGAGTAGATGGCACATATATATTCACATTCACATGACATATTCATATTTTATCCCTACTTTCCATAAAATTATTTAACAGCATCCTCATTTAACTTGTATTATTTAATTCGCATGTGCGTGTAAGCGAAAATTACAGGTCACTGTTAGGTATATTAATTGCGAAATTTCAGAATTATCGAATGAGAAAAACGGTAATATCTCCATTTTGCATCATTCGGGTTTTTCTTGTTGCGAATGCAATAGATGGCGCTGCTACCGCTGTGAGCGCAATAAACTACTTTAGTTTGTATCGAGGCACGAGCTACTAGCTTTGGGAAAATCCTGTAACGCGTAGCTCTCAGCTGGTGGCAGCCAAGGTAGAAGCCTGAAAAAAATCTCCTAGGTGTGAGAAACAAGACTGTAAAGGTCTAACTGCAGGCCTGAGGGGGTAATAAGGAAACAATCCGTTAACGTTTCAAAAAATATATCACTTGCAGAATGAGATTACGGGATGAATTACACAATAAAGTTACTCTATTATTCATTTGTAATTTGTTATAGAATCCCTTTCGTTTTTCGGCGCATCATGTTTATTTTCTAAAATATAGGTGACAACTGCATATGTGCGCTCCCTGCCATCTTGTAGGCTACGTTCTGTGTCACCAGTTCAATAGTCGTCATTAATTTTATGTCTGAATGTTTATATAAAAACGCTAGCCCGTGGGATGAGTGAGGTGAAGCTAGCAATCCATAGTTTGCGGTTGCGGATGCTGTGACTAGAAGGGGAACGGGGTGTCCATTCCCAGTGTCCCACGATAAAAAAAACATGCTGTTTTCCAGTTCCCAGTTATATAAAAAGGTATTTTCCAGATAATATTTTTCCCCTCAATCCATATTCCCAAATTTATCGGGCATTTCCCGGTTCTAAGATAACTAAAATGCTCCGATCCCGCGCCCCCAAAAATAACCGTTCCCGCTTCTGACCACGTTAGTTATTCTCCTCTAGCTGTATTTTTGTAGCAGAAGCTATTGCTAGTGTTAATCGCCTTGATTGTTCTTGTTTACTTTTAAGGAAATCATGAGACAACCCGTGTTTTCATCACTCGCCGTTCAGTATCAGCTATGGAACAGAGAGACAGTGCCGCAGCAAAGCGACCCATTCTCGCAAAAGCCTAACCGCACAGCCCTACAGCAGAATAGCCAATTTCAAATTGGTTAAATAAAACGGAAACAAGAGATAACGGGCACAATTCTTATTATTTATTCTAACGTCGTGTATTGTATGGCGGTTAATGATGGTGTAGGCAACCTCTCACGTGTTACTGTAATAATGCATAAAACGCAAAAATGCAGTTGAATTAACATTGACACGTTTCTCGTGTTGTCGTAGATAGAAAATATACCTATAGCAGATTAAGTTAGAGCCGGATTGAAATCGTATTTAGACAAACAAATAATGAAAATATGAATGTAATATCTATTACATTGAAAATTGAATACAGTGTAAAGTTGTGTAGAAATACCATTCCAAAACCTATTTCTTGATTCATGTAGTAGGGTAGTACTACTTCTGACGCGTGACCTTTGTGTGAATCATCAAGGATGTCTGTAATGACAAATTATGACCTCAATCCATATTAAACATTATTATTCTTAAATACACATTTGTTAATTTTTCTAGTCGCAAATCGACCAATATTATAGACGACTTTAATGAATCAAAGTTACACACGAAAACATTTACCTGTACACAATCGCCTGTACACAACATGCACTTTACAATACACACGGCGTATAATACAGATATGTTTAGCTCTAAAACAGTTTTGTGAATTCGTTACGTTTAAAATCCACTGAAAATCCGAGAACTGTCAGTTTGCCTTTACGTTTATTATTATCCTTACAACGTGTACTTAGGAAACAAAGAAGTTTGTTTCGCAGGAAATGTCCGCTGTAACCGAGGCTCGGTCTGATTAATTAAGCTCTCTTTATCTGATTGCAATAACGTGCGTACAGACTGTTTTTCAAAAAGAAAACACAGGTCGTTTACTCGATGCGTATTTAGGCGATAAAGCCGGGCGTACTATATATGTGAATACAGGCAGGCCAACATGTACCGGCGCTAAAATGAATATTTGACTAATGCTTGGTCGATGATCGCGTGATCGCACAATGTTGAAATTAGACATCGCGCATGCGCATACACCTGCCTCGCCGACGATGCGACGACGTGCGTGTCGGCTGTGAGAACGATCAAACATTCACCGACGCACGGCTCCACGCTCGGAGTTACATCGCTTCTTATAGTCGTCTTCATCTCGGCACGCCGCAGCGATCTAACTACCTAATGCAGATTACTGCGCAATTGACGCCACCGGAAAAAAAATATCGACCTCGAACTCTTTACTCGCATAAACGATCGCGCGTTGGCCCGTACATGCGCGCGAGCTTTGATGGCGGAACAACGCTCGCGTTTAAGGATACTGAAAGGGGTTTTCCTTTGATATGTTAGCATTGAAACGTAACAAAAAAATTTGGAATCGGAGATGCGAGTTTCGAGAAATAGCGCTTGAAAAATCGCCTACTTTAGCATTTTTAACAACCGAGATATCAGCACTTTTCTAAATTTTCCATCAATAAACGCCTGTGTTAAGAATTGACTATTGCGGGGATTTGGAACTGTTTGGTAGGCTACATACATAATTTCTATGTATACATAGCCATGGCTGCGATCTATCAAATAAAGTGGGTATTGAAATTTCGACCGAAATTCACCTCCCAACCCTTACAGTATCCTTAACACTTTATTTTCGGAGCATCGCGGGAGTTGTTGGTGTGTGGTCGACGTGCGATGTTCGCCGTTGTGATTGCGTCGAAATTCAATTGACGGCTGTTATTTACCCTACCTACGTTCACGCGCGCGTTTTATCTGCTATTGCGCAGTATTTCCGTGAATAGTTCACAGTAATGGAGGCGGTGGGAGGAGGGACGCATTTACTTTACGCGATGACAACAGCCCATTTCATCTAACGCGTTAGTTTGACGGGATGAAAGGGTAACTATCGGTGCCCGTGGGCGGCGAATCAATTAGATTCGACGCAAAGAGATGCGGCGTAAGGATTCGAAACATAGCAAAAGAAAGCAGAGCAGAGCAGAGCGACACCCTCGAGTCACGTTTACGTTTTGTGAAATTAACTGATGCAATCTCGTTGCGATTGGAATCGTTGCTTTGGAAATCTCTTGAAGGGCGCGATCGAGCGCACGTGCGTGATCAGCGTGCGCGCACACCTCTGTTAACTTGATGAAGGCATGCATGCAGCACTCAGTAACCTTCCGCCAACTGTTGCACTATTTTGTCTCCAAAAAAGCGTTTTTCAGATTTTTGTCTGTGGTGATATTCGGCATTGGAGTGCGCTAATTTGCATTATGTGCGCAGGGTAGATGCCCCATTGACGTCTAGAAAGCATGAAAAGTGAGATTGGTTTTGTCTCGAACGTCATTAATTGTGCCCTTTCGTGATGTAGCCAGGGTAACCCGTCCGCTGTTTTGTGTTTTTAACGGAATCTAATCCGGCTACTTGCTGGAAATGCGCATTATTTAGCTGGCAAAAGTTTCGAGCCGAGTCTGGTCTTCGAATCTGTGGTTATTTAGCATGAATAAAGTGTATGTTGCGTATGCGCCGAAAATCTCTGAGTATTTTGAATTAATTTCTGTGTAATGCTTATTTAGGCCTGCTGACGGTGCTAACTCAGTAACTCTCTTTTGCCTAACAAAATGCGTCACTACGCTATGCAATCTATTGCAATTAACTACGTATAAGACCTAGAAGCGATTCATGATAGTTTATCGTGCTCTAGATACCCATATGAACATGGTATAAAATAAGATAAATATAATATAATAATGCTGATATATATACGACGTGCGATGAAAGAAGGATAGTTGAGTAATAATTTCCGCGTTGAATTGTTGTTGCAATTCTAGTTATTCGAGTCGCTGATTATACATTGTCTGATTACATGCAATGATTGTAGACCTGTATAACGTATAATACAACAATTACTTTGCCAGAAATACTATTAACCCGAGATTAGTAGTTATTATATTATTGTTGATCAGCGTTAGCTTGTGCCAGTGGTCACGTGACACACTGATAGGCAAAGCAGCCAGGGATTAGTACGCCGTTTGATTATGTCGGATATAACGGAATGTCGGATTACGAAAGGTCGGATAATTGAAACACTACTGTGAGTTGAATAATATTATTTAAAATCTTTTAAATTAATGCCAAGAAAATCCCCCCGATAAATCGCGATAATTCTTTTTTCCTTTGCTACTCTTGACGCTCTGTTTATGTTGTTTTCTTTTAGTAAACTTCGAGCTGTTGAATAATAAATGTATGTCAATTGAATTTAACACGTGAAAACTTGTTTATAACTATATTATTATTAAATTTATTTACATAAAATAATATGCCACAAACATAATTTAATGTACAAATTAAAATACTAGCATAGCTTAAAGGTAATGATATCACTATTAATAACAAGATGTGTAGAAATCATTTTGCCTCAGTGACATGCCTTTCTCATTTTGCCTCATTCACAGTGACATTCCAGTCTATGAAGTAAACTCTTATAAATAAAATTTTATACGAAAAAAAAAATACAAGAATATATCTGCCTGTATATAGGCTCTATTCATATATATATATATATATATATATATAGTGTGTGTGAGATTAGACCGAACGTAATTTTAACTATTATATATTTGAACTAATGTCGTTGGTCGATGATCGCGTGATCGACACGAATTGGTTAGTAAA